>NC_056728.1:976452654-976510154 GCF_019279795.1 Protopterus annectens | reverse complement strand
AACTTTTTAAAACCTCTGTGCCTACCGATGGGGACTGTAATATTTCATACTGGTAGTACATCATTATCACAGCAGGTGGTGCTACTATACCATTTCTCATATTCATTCTTTAAAGTGAATCAAGCCACTTTTATAAAACCTTTTGTGTGCTTAAATAACTAGTACTAACATTTACATAATGTATGGAAAATGAGAACTAAGAACTAAAAATATTAAAAGGTTTCTGTATTCCTACCGACCGCTTAATCTAATATTAAACTGACAATTCATCCTTTACCTAAAATCTCCCTATGCTTTGAATTCATTCTCATTAAGAGAATTTTACTTCTAATCTAATGTATATTAGTGTCATAAATATAGAGTATATATTCTATCAGAAGTTGACTAAAGTTGTCTCAGTGCTTTAACCTTCTTTTCTTTAAAAAAGGATATATGCCTACTTTGTCATTAAGACCAGGTGGATGATCTGACCTGCATCTTATAATCCATTTGGATTCTTGTTCCAATGTATAATTCTCAAGGTCCCCTCCTCTCATGGTTTTATTTATAATTTGTATGACAAAAAAACTAAAAATATGTGTATTTCCCTTCATTTTATTATGTTTGGCTAGTGCATTTTTCTCATCTCCTTTTCTTATACCATATGTGTGTTCTCTTATTCGTTCTCTCAATTGTCGATTAGTTTTACCTATGTAGAACGCTTCACATGAACAACACTGGGCTAAGTATATAACATTTTCTGTTCTGCAGGTGGAACCAGTCTGGAAATTGTACTCTTTTCCAGTAACGGGAGATTTAAACGACGTGTCTATATTAATAAAACAACACTGTTTGCAGCTATTACAGGGCAATGTGTTAGCTGTATATGTCTCACGGTTATTATAATTCTTATGACACAATGTTCTTTTTATATTGGGTTTGTTTCTATAACAAAATTTTGGTGCCTCCCCTACTAACATGCTTATCTCATTCTCTAACCCTAATACATGCCAATGTTTACTTATGATGTCTTTCACTTCTTTAACATCTTTAGTAAAGTAAATGGTAACCGAGATTTTCTGGCTTTTTATTACAATCCACTTCTAACGCTTTCTCCCTGTCCATAAAATATGGTCGGGCTCTAGTTTCTCTCATCTCATGAACTTCATTTATGGTCTTAATAATGTCTCCTTCTCTATAAGACCTATCTATAAATTTCTGTTTCAACCCTGCTATTTCCTCGTTAAACCCTGCTACTGTTGGGTTTAACCGTGACGCTCTCATCATCTGTCCTTTAATGATGTTGTCAAAGATGTGTTTAGGGTGCATGCTCTCTCTATGTAAAAGTGTATTTCTATAACACTTTTTTCTATGTATAGATGTATTTACTATCCCATTAGGAAGTTTTATCACATTTACATCTAAGTAGGTTATATATTCTTTGGAGTAGTTCATGGTAAATTCCAGGAAACCAGTAAGGTTATTTATCTCTGTCTCAAATTTTAATAACATATCTTCGCTACCTCTCCACACCAAGAAAAGGTCATCTACAAACCTTTTATAAAATGAGACATTTTGTCTAAAGCTTAGTAGTGGAAATAGACACTCATTCTCCCATTCAGCCATAACAATGTTGGCGTAGCTATTGGCACACGAAGTGCCCATAGCTACGCCATCATTCTGTAGGTAGATATCTTCTTCAAAGAGAAAAACATTATTTTCTAGTATAACTTCTAAGAATAATGTCAACAAATCAATGAATTGGGGGTCCATATCTGTATACTTTTTCAAATAATTTTGTGTGCTTTCAATACCTTTTGAATTCGGTATCACTGTGAACAGACTTTTAACGTCTAGGGTAACTAATATATAATCAAAATCTTCACCTAATTTTGACAGATATTCATACAAATCTAGTAAAAACTGTTTACTGTCCTTCAAAATGTTCCGATTTTGTTCTACTACTGTCCTTAAGTGATGTTCCACAAATAGTGAGAAGGGTTCTGTCAGCCACCCTTGTCCAGAGACAATGGGTCTCATAGGGGGATTCGCCATTCCTTTGTGTACTTTAGGTAGTCCTTTTAAAATTGGGAGCAGTGGATGGTTAACTTTAAGGAACTTAAAAAAGTCTTTCTTTATTAATTTACTTCTAAGTAAATCATCTATTGTGTCATAGACTCTAAATATTTTATTTATAACATCATTTATATCTAATCTTGTATAGCACCCTTCGCTATTTAACATGGTTTTCATATTACTTGAATAGTGCTCATAGTTCATAATCACTATTGGTCCACCCTTATCTGCTGGAACTATAATAATGTTCCTATCATTCTTAAGGTCTTCTAACGCTTTCTTTTGCTTCCATGTTAAATTATTTTTATATTTCTTCACATTCCTTTCAGAATCATAGTTGTACAGATCATTCTCTACTAATCTCGAGAAAGTATCTAGTACTGGGTGCAAGAAAGGAACATAGGTGCTAGGAGGTTTAAACTTGTTAACCACCTTATCTTTGTCAGTCAGTCCAAAGTCTAATTTAAGTTGTAAATTTCTAACGAACATCTTCACATCAATAATGGTTTCAGCACTATCACTTAACCTACTAGGTATAAAGGATAAGCCTTTATTTAATACTTGTTCCTCATAAGAGGTTAGAATTCTGTTAGACATATTCATAACTAAGGATTCTTTGTCCACATCTTTTTCAGTGTGGGACCCACCTGACTTGTTTCTCCCAATTTTCTTTTTTGTCTCCCCCTGCTCAATGATCGTGATCTCCCTCTGAGTTTGTATGTCTGTATGGGGAAAGGGACTTCACGTGTAATAGTGTTGGTATCCTTCTCTTTATTGTTCTCAATAGAGACAACTTTCTTCTTAACTCCTGACACCTGACCATTCATGGTATTTATGGTGTTTACCATCCCCTTAACATTTGTATTACCACCATGGTCACCATTCTTCCCTTTTGTGTGCAAAATGGTGGGGTACAAATTAACATTTCTATCTGCTTCTGTAATATTACCATCACCCAACGTGATGGTTGTCACTACATCACTATTAACATTTTCTATTTCATCTATTACAGTATTTATATTAGCAGTCTTTTTCATTACAGTTTTTACATTTCTAGCATCAGTTTTGGTAAAGTCCTTGTTGTCATTAGTCACCGTCACATCTTGTTTATCATTTAGAACAGTCCTTGGCCAAGTAAAGACCTGCCCATTTTTAAAATCGGCCATGTCCCTCTCAATTTTCGTCTTTTTCTGGTTCAATAATCTTTTCTCATAGAGCATCACATTGTCCATTAACCTATCTAGCCCCATACTAGTTTTACAGTTAGTATACTTGGATATAATAGCTGCATGTCTTTCATTAACTTTTTGTCTCAGAAGCTCTTCTTCTGGCTTATGGAATTCTATTAAAAGCTTCATGTAATTGAAGCTTAATTCCATATTAAGCTTCTGCCACTTCAATAACAAATCAGGAAAGAGGTTACCTGTTGTCGGCATTTTGAGGACCCGAAGTCCTCTCGGTATAATGCTCTTTTTTATACACGCCTCAAAATGCTGCCGTTGCAGCTGTAACCTCTTTAATTTCAAAAAGTCATTTTCTAGTGTATCCAGCTCCTCAGCCAAACATAAAAGTTCTTCAGCATTATCTCCTCCAGTATCCTTTTCACCATTCGGTTCGAAGAACAGCAGTGCATTCTCATCTCCGGACAAACAGTTCTTAAATTACAGTTCATTCATGCCATTTACGTTAGCGTTCGGAGTATACGCTAACTCGATTTCATCATTGTCAACAAAGCACGCCATGCTCTCAGTGTGGAACAAGTTAAAAAGAAACTTGAATATATCAGCGTAAGCGTTCCACTAGAGAGCGCGTTCCTGCTGTATAAATACGTAAACACAGTCACCAACCTCCGTGCAGGAACGCTAACTGTCCAAATCGTTAGCCACACTCTGTATCAGTTAGTTAGCGAAATAAAACTTCTCCATTACAAGAGGAGAGGAAATAAAGTCTCTATCAGTAGTCCACCAGTAAAGGCAATACAACCCTGCTTCAACTCCGATAAAACTTCCTAATGGGATAGTAAATACATCCATACATAGAAAAAAGTGTTATAGAAATACACTTTTACATAGAGAGAGCATGCACCCTAAACACATCTTTGACAACATCATTAAAGGACAGATGATGAGAGCGTCACGGTTAAACCCAACAGTAGCAGGGTTTAACGAGGAAATAGCAGGGTTGAAACAGAAATTTATAGATAGGTCTTATAGAGAAGGAGACATTATTAAGACCATAAATGAAGTTCATGAGATGAGAGAAACTAGAGCCCGACCATATTTTATGGACAGGGAGAAAGCGTTAGAAGTGGATTGTAATAAAAAGCCAGAAAATCTCCCGGTTACCATTTACTTTACTAAAGATGTTAAAGAAGTGAAAGACATCATAAGTAAACATTGGCATGTATTAGGGTTAGAGAATGAGATAAGCATGTTAGTAGGGGAGGCACCAAAATTTTGTTATAGAAACAAACCCAATATAAAAAGAACATTGTGTCATAAGAATTATAATAACCGTGAGACATATACAGCTAACACATTGCCCTGTAATAGCTGCAAACAGTGTTGTTTTATTAATATAGACACGTCGTTTAAATCTCCCGTTACTGGAAAAGAGTACAATTTCCAGACTGGTTCCACCTGCAGAACAGAAAATGTTATATACTTAGCCCAGTGTTGTTCATGTGAAGCGTTCTACATAGGTAAAACTAATCGACAATTGAGAGAACGAATAAGAGAACACACATATGGTATAAGAAAAGGAGATGAGAAAAATGCACTAGCCAAACATAATAAAATGAAGGGAAATACACATATTTTTAGTTTTTTTGTCATACAAATTATAAATAAAACCATGAGAGGAGGGGACCTTGAGAATTATACATTGGAACAAGAATCCAAATGGATTATAAGATGCAGGTCAGATCATCCACCTGGTCTTAATGACAAAGTAGGCATATATCCTTTTTTAAAGAAAAGAAGGTTAAAGCACTGAGACAACTTTAGTCAACTTCTGATAGAATATATACTCTATATTTATGACACTAATATACATTAGATTAGAAGTAAAATTCTCTTAATGAGAATGAATTCAAAGCATAGGGAGATTTTAGGTAAAGGATGAATTGTCAGTTTAATATTAGATTAAACGGTCGGTAGGAATACAGAAACCTTTTTAATATTTTTAGTTCTTAGTTCTCATTTTCCATACATTATGTAAATGTTAGTACTAGTTATTTAAGCACACAAAAGGTTTTATAAAAGTGGCTTGATTCACTTTAAAGAATGAATATGAGAAATGGTATAGTAGCACCACCTGCTGTGATAATGATGTACTACCAGTATGAAATATTACAGTCCCCATCGGTAGGCACAGAGGTTTTTTAAAAAAGTTCTAATGTAAAATGTAAGAATGACTACGGAGATAGAATCTCTCTGGGTTATTCAAATGTTGTTTGAAGTATTTTTAAGTGTTGTTATAGGGTTATTTTTAACTGTGTTTTTAATGTTACTTGGACTGATTAGCAGTCCAATTAAGCAAGTTGATCAAGGCAATTGAGATTAATTAATGTTGATTTACCTAAGTATCTAGGATATATAAAGGCTGTGCCTTCTATAGTTAAATGTACAGTCTGAGGAAGCCCTTTGTAGGGTGAAAGCGCTTACTGATGTTTAAATTGCTGTGAATAAAGAACGTTCCCTTTATGCTGTGAGTTGGAGCCATTGTCTTTATTCAAAACGCTGAATGTCTTGGAAGATACGTAACTAAGTCGGAGTTGAAGCAGGGTTGTATTGCCTTTACTGGTGGACTACTGATAGAGACTTTATTTCCTCTCCTCTTGTAATGGAGAAGTTTTATTTCGCTAACTAACTGATACAGAGTGTGGCTAACGATTTGGACAGTTAGCGTTCCTGCACGGAGGTTGGTGACTGTGTTTACGTATTTATACAGCAGGAACGCGCTCTCTAGTGGAACGCTTACGCTGATATATTCAAGTTTCTTTATAACTAGTATTAAATTGATAAGGTGGTAGCTGAGGTACTGCTGCTTAGGGTAGGGGGTTAACTTGAGTAGTAAATACTGCTCTAAGTTGGAGTTTTCAACTCCAGGCGGGATGCAAGGTTTAATCCTTACATTATTTTCACTTGTTCATTGTTATATGTATATAGTTTTGACATCCACAATATATTTTGTACACTCATTGTCACTACAAACAAAATTGAATCCTATACAAAATCCCATAAGAGATTTAATAAATACAGCTATGTTTAAAGGTACACCTAAAAGAGGAGATGTAACATTATTTATCTTGTTATTTGTTATTTCGATCATAAGATTCTTGAGTTTTAAAAATGCCAAATGACATCTTTAAAAGGAATTTCTTTAAACATTAATGGATTGAATAATCCGTGTAAAAGGGCAAGCCTAATAAGATACATTAATCTACACAAGGCCAATCTAGTCTTCCTGCAAGAAACCCATCTCTTGAAAGATATTGATAAACTAGCCACTAATAAGTATATAGTATTGGTTAGTTCAGAGCACACTCAGAAAAAAAGAGGAGTGGCTATTTTATGGAATAAAAGTATGCCCATTCCTAAAACCATTAAGTCTTATCAGGATGACAAAGGAATGTTTTGTATGGTTACAATACAAATTAATGGGAAGACTTACACTTTAATTAATGTATATTGGATACCTGGAATTGGTATTAATACAATGAAACATCATATTGATAAGATCATATCATTCTCTGTAGGGGATATTATTTTAGCTGGTGATTTTAATTGTATACTACATGAAAGTGATACTACCACTATAAAGAAAAGAAGAATTACATCTAATGCAAAACATTTAAATGATTTTGCTAATTCTTATCATTTGAATTATATTAATAATCAGATAGAGTCAAAATCATTACCATACACCTTTTTTTCTAACAGATACAAAACTTATTCAAAAATAGATAGGGTCTTTATTTCTAACCAGATAGTAACAGATTTAATTAATTCCAAAATCATTTCATGTCCTATATCTGATCATAACTCAATTGTTTTCGAATTCATGATAAAAAATACTCATAATGTTCAGATCAAAAGGATACCAGCATACTTAACTCAGCTAAAAGACTATAAAGAATATATACTTTCAGAAGTACAACATTTTCTAGACATAAATAATACTCCTGAAGTCTCCATTGTCTATGTTTGGGATGCCTTAAAATCATATCTATATGGACAAAGTATCAGATGGTATATTAACAAAAGGAAATCTTGGGATAAGGAATTGTTAGATATTCAAAGTAAACTAGACTCTTATAAACATAATAATAAAGAAAATATTATGGACAAGAAAGTTATTGAAGAAATAAACAAACTAAATGAGAAATACAAAGAAATTTTAACTCATAAAGTTAAAATAACTTTAGAGAAATACAAGTTTTGTCTTATTCAATAAGCCCCAAATACTTACATAGACTTAAAATAAAACAAAAGATTGAATAAACAAAACCATATCAAAGAAATCTTTTCTCTAAGGAAAACAAGAATGTTTCTAGTATACCAGAAATACTGGATGAATTTAGAAATCACTTTCACAAGATTAACCATAACAACATTAACATGGAATCTAAAGATAAAATAAAGGAGTTTATAACCACAAACATGAATAAAAAGCTTAATAAACAACAGATTAAACTATTGGACAAGAGTATTTCATATACAGAAGTTATTACACAAATAAATAAGCTTAAATCAAACAAAGCACCGGGTAATGATGGTATTATACCAGAGATATATAAAATCCTTTCTAAAACTACATATTCATTAATACATAAGGTTTTATTCTGGCCCAAACTGAGTTAATAACCCCCATCTTGGCAATATACATTTATTTCACCAATTTTAAAACCTAATAAAGATCCAACTAGATGTTCTTCATATCGACCCATCTCATTACTTAATGTTGATTATAAAATGTTTATGAGTATTTTTGCTGATAGATTGAAGACAATTATCCCGGCATTATAGACATAGATCAGACGGGCTTCATTGTAAATAGAAATACTTTTGATAATATAAGAAGAACTTTAACATTAATTGATTTTGCAAATAGGAAAAAGAAAGATTTAACACGTATTAGTCTTGATATAGGTTCAGCATTTGATTCAGTAAGTTGGGACTATCTGTTTACCTTACTGAAATGCACAAATTTCTCTGACGCATTTGTAAATTTAATTGAGCATTTATACAAAGGAACGCTGGCTTATATTAAGGTAGGAACATATGTTTCACAAAAAATACCCATTCTTAAAGGTACAAAGCAAGGATGTCCACTTTCTCCACTATTATTCACTTTAGCAATGGAGCCTTGGGCTAATTTGATTAGAAACAGTACTGACATAGAGGGTTTTGAAATAGAAGAAAATACAACATCAAAAATTCAACTGTTTGCAGATGATGTTCTAATTACATCAGCAGGATCTAATTCTTCTATGCAGTCTTTATTTGATAAAATGATGAATTTTAAAAGTATTTCTGGTTTAATATTCAATGAAGAAAAAACTAAAATACTACCTATATATACACGAAAAAATACTCATTAGTGATTTTACTAAATATGTACCCAACTCAGGTCAGATAACTTATTTAGGTATAATACTATCTAAAGATATTAAATCTATTATATATAATAACTATAATACCTGTTTTCTTAATATACAAAATCTTTTTAATACCTGGAATATGTTTTTTACTATGGAGGAGAGACTTACAATTATTAAAATGATAATATTCCCCAAGATTTTATACTTAATACAATCAATAATACTTTCACCTACAAAAATAACTATCAAGAAACTGAATACACTAATGTTAAATTTCTTATGGGCACCTAATAGACCTAGGATTGCATTAAAGAAACATACTAATAGCTGGTCTCAAGGGGTATTTCTTTTCCAGACTTTAATTTATATATTATCTCTTCTATTATAAAAGTTATTACTTTATTAATAGATCGGTCATATGTCATAAAATGGAAAGATTATTGGGAGCTAATTAGTATGCACTTCATGAAAATCTCCTTAACACATAAAAATATGATTATAAATAACTCCATGTTGTGGTTGCTAAAGGAATTTTGTACTTCACCTATTACACCTAAACATATGGTCTGTTACCCATTAAATATTATTATTAGTTATCGTAACTTTATATTCATGCACCCTAAGTATAGGGAATGGAATTTTATTGTATTCCTATAATTTATACTCAGGGTATGCTTATGTCATCTACTTCTGAAGGAGCTCATTTAGCTATAGATAATAATCTAAAGTACTGGTATCAGCTGATATCTGAAAATAAAGTTAACAATCTAGATTTCTTAAAACAAGAATTTGATCTAAGAGAAACTTGCTGGTTAGAGGTTCAGATCTTTAGACAACATCTCATTGATAGAATAGATCTAATGTCTATAACAGTTAAAGAATCTATTCCAAAACTGATTGATTACTTGATAATAAATTTACAGCATAAAGTTTCTGATAAAGGTAAACTTTCATATATACATAAAATTATCAGACAAGAAACTTTTTACAATGTAGATTCATACTGGAATTATTTCACCTCTACTAATGGGGACCCACCAACTCAACAAGATAAACAATATATATTGGAATCTGCTTATAGAACTACATCTTCCATTGTCTGGAGACTTTATACATGGAAATTTTTACATAGATCAATTTATACACCTTTGATGATGAATAAAATTAATAATAAAGATAATCTATGTAAGAGATGTAATGTAGAAATTAATGCTGACTGGGCTCATATGTTTTATGACTGTATGAAGTTGAAAGAATACTGGAAGTCAATTAATGAATTTTTGCAGGCTCTTTTTACAGATAATTTCATTATTTCTAAGTCTCTTATATTATTCAACACACCTGTACCTCAATGTGTTAAAAAGATTAAGCTTCCCTTGTTATGGTCTATCCTAGCAGTGGCTAGGAAAATAATAACTAGAAATTGGATTTCAGATACACCTCCTTCGTTCAATGAATTTAAAAATGTTATGAATATAATGTGTCATATGGAAATAAGCACAATTAGAATGAGAACAACTAGAAAAACATCACATTTTATTGTATGGGATAATTTACAAAATTTGTTAAAAAAATTCTAATTTCAATAGCACAGTATTTTAGTTTAATTAATTGATCTGATTGTAGTGGATGTCTTTGTAAATACTTTAGTTGTTTTGTTGAATATTATAATAATACCTATTTTTAATTATTTGTATAAAATTGTTATGATATTTCTCTTATATGTTAAAACAATAAACTTGTTTTGAAAAAAAATAAAAGAAAAGTAGATACCAAACAGGAGAGGACCCAGGACTGAACCCTGTGGTACTTCACTTGTCACAGGTCTGAAGTCGGATTTGGAGTCTGCTACTTTCACAGTGTGGGTTCTGTCAGTCAGCCAGACGGCAACCCATCTTTTGACATAGGGATTTATACCTAGTTTAGTGGGTTTATCTATAATTCCAGAGTCAAAAGCCTTGGCGAGATCCAGAAAGGCTGTGTGAACCACCTTACCCTCGTCTACGGCTTTGGTGACTGCTTCAAAGAAGTCTATCAGGTTTAGGAGACATGATCTGCCTTTTAAAAACCCGAACTGGGTGGGGTCCAGAGTTTGGAGATTACCAATGTCTTTGTTTATAAGTTTCATGAGGATACGTTCCATGGCCTTGCAGACCAGGCTGGTTAGGCTAATGGGACGGTAGTTCCCGGGGTCTGTGGTGGCTCCCCCCTTTGTGGAGTGGGATAACTGTCGCTGTGCGTCATTCAGTGGACACAAAGCCTGAGGTGAGGCTATGATTGAACACAGTGCTTAGGTGGGATGCCAGTTCATTCTATAGTTCGTGTAGAACGCAGCCTGGGATGTTGTCAGGTCCCATGGATGCTGTGTTCTTGGCTTTGGAGAGTGGTTTTTACCTGTGCAGCCTTGATTACAGGAACTTTGCATTCTTCCAGTATAGAGATGGGCCCTTTAGGGGGCGAGAGAGGGCTAAAGTTAGCACTGAACCTATCTTCCAGGATGTTGGCAGTATCAGTTGGTTCTGTATATTTAGTGCCATTGTGCTGTAACTCAGACCAGATCCAAGTGTTGCCATTGAGATTCTTGACATAGCTATAGAATGCTTTGTGGTTGTCTTTAGAATCAGTGGCGATTTTGTTTTCATAACTAGCTTTGGAGGATTTTATGAGGGATCTCAACTTACTTAGGCTGACCAGGGAGTTCCTCCAATCATGGGATTTTACTATTTTTTGTAACAGTTTCTTTCTTCTGTTGTAGAGTTTGTTTATGGCAGGGACCACCAGATTGCCTTCCTTTTTTTGGGGGATAAGATCTTGGTTTTGTTAAGGATAGCACGATCCATGCACTCGTGAAAGTGTTTATAAAGTGCATTTGTGTAGGATTCATCAGTCATACCTCTATTGTCCATCTACATGGGTGAAGTTTGCCACTTCTGTCTTAAGAAGTATGAAGTTGGCTTTGGACAAATTTTTTACGGTGGTTTCCCTAATAGGGAGTGGGGGTGGGATGTGGATGTCTAGGGTGATTAGCTTGTGGTCGGATCTGACCAACAAGGAATTGACCTCTGGTGTGGAACACTGGTTGCCCATGTTGGTAATGACCAGGTCTAGGATATTGCTGCTCCTGGTGGGGGTGTGCACATGTTTATCCAAGGCATTAGAATTTATGAAGTCCAGAAAACGTTGAGCAAAAGAGTTGGCACGAGTACTTTTCCCATTTAATGGTGGGGTAGTTGAAATCGCCCATTATGAGGGTGTTGGGTTGTACCCTAATATTTTCCAGTGCATCAAGAAATGAGGTGTGGGAATCCTGGGGCATGGTGGGGGATCTGTAGCAAGTTACAATTTGGATTGCGGTCTTGCCCAGACTTAGTTGCACTTGGATAATGTTGGATACATTATGCTGAGCAACTAGCCTGGAGGTGTGGATATCCTTAATGAATATGGACACACCTCCGTCTGTTTCGGTCCAGGTTAGGTGGCCGAAAGGTGTAGTATGAATTATAGCCTGGTAATGCAGGGGTGCTCTCTGGAGCCTTGAACCAGCTCTCTGTCACTGCACAGATGTCGATGTTCTCCATTTTAAGGAGTGCCTCAAGTGAATGCATTTTGAGGTTTAGACTTCTAGCATTGAGTAGCATTACCCTCAGAATTTGCTTGTTTGCACCTGTTACAGTGGTGAATTTGTCATTTGAACCTTGCCTAAAAAAGGCACTATGGGGTGGCAAGAAAGTACAGTTTTGTACCTACCATAAATGTAGATGTCCGATAGGTATGCATCTGCAGCCCTTACATATGGGTTGTCCTGCCTCAGGCAGCCCTTCGGTCGGCCGGATTCCAAAGTCTGGGTCCGGCGTCGGCTGATGTCACCCTCTCCCCGACGTCAGAGCGCATGGGGTATAAAAGCGTCAGCTGACGCCATCTTCCTCAGTTTTTCTTGACCCAGATGCCAGGTGCCCTCTAAGGAAGGCTAAATTTGGAGAGATGCAAAAAATTCCAAACCTGCACAGTAATATAAAACAAATATACCATAATAGATAACCCCGGCTAGCTATAAGAGGGATAAGTACCCAGGAAATACCACAGAGGGAAAGGAGGGAGGGTAAACCTGACTGCAGATGCATACCTATCGGACATCTACATTTATGGTAGGTACAAAACTGTACTATGTCCTTCAAGGATGCATCTGCAGTCCTTGCATATGGGTAGAATACCATAGCCAAGCTGGGGGTGGTAGGATCTAAGAAAGGGATGGTGTAGCTAAAATGCCCTGCAGGACTGCCGTAGCAAAGCCTGCTCTGGATATGGAATATAAGGGTAAGTTGTAATGCTTGGAAAATGTATGCACGGAGCTCCATGTAGCAGCTTCTAAAATGTCCTTGGTAGCCACCCCTCTTAAGAAGGCTGTGGAGGTGGCTGTGGCTCTGGTGGAATGAGGTCTAATGTTAGCTGGCACAGTTTTGCCATGAAAAGAGTAACAGAATCGAATGCAATTCCCTATCCATTTTGAAATTGTTTGGAAATTGCTTTGCCTTGTACACCAGCAGCATATGCTACAAATAGTTGGTCAGTTTTTCTGAAAGTCTTAGTTCTGTCCAAGTAGTAGCGCAACTGTCTGTGAATGTCCAGGGTATGCAGAAGTTTCTCCCCTCTGTTTTGTGGATTTGGAAAGAAGGTAGGCAGGTGAATAGCTTGGTTCAGTGAGACCCTGGATACCACCTTTGGCATGAATGAAGGACTGGTTCTCAGTGAGACTCAGTCCTGATGAAAAATAAGAAATGGTTGTACTGCCATGAGGGCCTGCAACTCAGATACTCTTCTTGCTGAGGTTATGGCCAGAAGGAAGGCAGTCTTCCAAGACAGGAACTGTAGTTCTGAAGATGCTGCTGGTTCAAAGGGAGGTAGAGTTAATTTTTCCAACATGAAGTTAAGGTCCCATGTAGGCACTGGTGGTTTTCTTGGAGGATTGATGTTTTTAATTCCCCTTAGAAACTGCCTTAGGAGAGGATGAGAGAAGACAGGTGGATCAGTATTGCATTCTGCTGAAATTGCTGAAGCATGAATTTTTATGGAAGAATAAGAAAGGCCATTGTGGAGCATTTCTGCCAAGTATTCCAGGATATGTGCCAAGTTCATCACTGTCGCATCTAGGCCCTTTGAGGTGCACCAAGTGCGAAATCTTTTCCATTTTGCTGAATATGTCTTTCTTGTGGAAGGCCGGCGAGCTTCCATGATGATGTCCTTCACTGTCTTGGATAGTTTATCCTGGTGAGGAGTCAAGGTATTCTCCAGGCTGTCAGCTGCAAGGTTTTCAGGCTGGAGAGCAGAGTTTTGTAATTGTGTTGTGTCAGAAGAAGTGGCCATAGTGGTAGAGGCCACGGGTTCGTGCGTGACATGCTCCTTAACAGTGGGTACCAGTGCTGTCTGGGCCAGTCCGGAGCTATCAGAATCACTTTGGGCTGCTCCGTCCTGATCTTCAGTAAGACCTTGGTCATTAATGGAAGAGGTGGGAATGCATACACTGTTAGAGTATTCCAGCTGAAAGAGAGGGCGTCCACTTTCCATGCTTGTGGGTGGTATGTCCTTAAACAGAATTTCTTCAGCTGATGGTTGTGGTGGGAGGCAAAAAGATCTATGTTCGGCCTCCCCCATGATTGTGTTATCTGAAGGAAAATGTCTGGGTGCAGCATCCATTCGTGTGGATCCATGATATTTCTGCTCAGGCTGTCCGCCAGTATATTGTCTTTTCCTGGCACAAATTGGGATTGCAGCTCTATATTGATTTTTAGGGAAAGTTCCCAAAGATTCATTGCCAGGCTGCAAAGAGGGTAGGAATGGGTACCTCCTTGCTTGTTTATGTACCACATAACTGTGGTATTGTCTGTCCTTATTAGCAGGTGTCCTTGATGCAGAAAATGTTTGAAGGCCTCGATTGCAAGTATCGCCGCCAGCATTTCCTTTTGGTTTATGTGCATGCGCAATTCTTTCTGTGACCATAGTCCTTGAATGCATCTGCCCTCCATGTGTGCTCCCCAACCATGGTCTGAAGCGTCCATTGTAATGGTGTGGCTGATTATTGGTTTGCTGAAGGGCAGAGCCCTGTTTGACTGGCTTGCTTGAGCCCACCACAGAAATTCCTTTTGAAGGCATGAAATGAGAAGTATCAAAGCTTCTAGGCTGCGACTGTGCTGACACCATAAACTCCTTGGGTACCATTGTAGTTTCCTCATATGTAGCCTTGCTTGTGGAATCAGAAGAATGCAAGATGCCATATAACCCAGGGCCTGCAGGATTTTCCTTGCAGTCAGCTGAGTTTGTTTTGTCAGATTTTTGAAATAATCCGGTAGTTCTCTTTGTTTTTCTTCCGTGAGAAAATCCATTTGTGTGGTTGTATCTAGTTTCGCACCCAGAAAAATTATCCTTTGGGATGGAACTAGTCTTGATTTGTGAATGTTGACTGTATATCCCAAAGCCTGAAGTAGGCGGATGGCATAATTCAAGTGTTTTACCAAAGTTTGTTGGCTGTCCGCTTGTATAAGGCAGTCGTCCAGGTATGGGTATATTTGAATCCCCTGAAGTCTGCAGTGTGCAATTACTGATGCCAGGCATTTCGTGAATACTCTGGGCGCAGTAGATAAGCCAAAGGGCAATGCTGAGAATTGATCATGCTCTGAACCTGCAAGAAATCTGAGGTGTCTTCTGCAACTTTGTCTGATAGGGACATGCAGGTATGCCTCCTTGAGGTCTAGAGTTACCAGCCAAGACCCCTTGCCCAGCATGGGAAGGAGGTGCTGTAGGGTCAGCATTTTGAATTTTGGCACAATGAGATAAGTATTCAGTGCGGACAAGTCGAGAATAGGCCTCCATTGTTTTTCTTTTCTTGGGACAAGGAATAGTCTGGAATAAAATCCTTGGCCTTGTTCTGTGAGAGGAACCTTTTCTATAGCTTTCATTTGCAATAGGTTGGAAATTTGTTTTAAAGCCTCTGCCCTTTGATTCGGTGGCAGGTTTGGCATGCCTTTTCTTTTTGGTAATGTATGAAAATGGAACCTGTACCCTTTGTCTATTATTTGCAGTGTCCATTTGTCCCTTGTAATACTGTGCCAATTTTTTGAGAATAAAGATAGCTTTCCGCCCAAAGGTGCTTCCAATTGAGCCCTGGTTGGCGGGGTCAAGGTAAAGTCATCGAGTCTGTCCTTGTGCAGCAGTTGTAGGTCCTGCACTACCTCTCTGG
Organism: Protopterus annectens; assembly: GCF_019279795.1. Lineage (NCBI taxonomy): Eukaryota > Metazoa > Chordata > Ceratodontiformes > Protopteridae > Protopterus > Protopterus annectens. Next base: position 976,494,264 of record NC_056728.1, on the reverse strand, counting down.
TTAGGAGGCTGCCATTGACGTCCTCTGTAGGAGCCTCTAGCTTGCCCTCTACCTCTGGCACACCTGTTCTTGCCTCTCTGAAATCTCTCTGTGTCCGGAAAGGACCAATTCTTAGAGGGCCAATTTCTGCTGAATCTTGGTGGTTGGACCTGGAGGAAATCTTTGACTGTTTGTACAGATTTAGCCTTTTCCTCAAATTTCTTTAAGACCTCCTGAGCAGTGGAGCCAAATAACTTTTGCTTTTCCAGTGGCGCATCCAGTAGCTTTGCTTTAACATGATCTGGCAGAGTTTGTTCCTTCAGCCAAGCATGCCTACGTATGACTGCACCTGTCATTGCTGACCTACATGAAGCTTCCAATGCATCATAACCACACTGCAAGAAATAGTTGCTAACCTGTTGGGAGTTATGTACCAGATCCTGAAGTGACTTGCGATCTAGGGGTTCAGGTGAAGACAGTTTTTTATGCAATTCATCTAACAAATACTCTTGGTACTGTATCATATGGAATTGACAATTTAATGCCCTCATAGAAAGAGTGGAAGAAGTATATACTTTTTTACCCCATCTCTCTAAAGCCCTGGACTCCCTTTCAGAGGGGAGAGGATTTTTAGTAGTGGCAGATGCAACCCCTTTAGGGCCCTGGGAAATAGTTTCAGGGTCAGCAGAGTGGGCCTTGTAAAGGAAATGATGCGAGTCTGGGACCCTGTAGTACCTATCGGGTTTGACAGGAGCCGGAGGAAGTGAGTCAGGGGTAGTGCTAGACTCAGAGTACACATCATCAATGACATTCAAAACAGGAGGAATAGCCAAAGGTCTATGCTGAGGTAAATGCAAAAAAGTCCTTAATCTCTTCCTGGAATCAGAGAATTCCTGGCCCTGCCATTTGAAATGCTCTCTCATGGAGTGAAGGGTCTCCCCAAAGGACAGTTCTTCAGGAGGGGAGGCAGAGGGAATAGATTCCTCTGCATCAGAATCCTCGTAGGCCGTAAAGGCCTCCTCCTGGTAGTCTGAAAGAGCAGAGCCATCTGAGGCCTCATCAGAGGACTGGGGATCAGTGGGCTCAACCCTGGGCCTTTTGTCTTGAGGAGGTTGAGAGCCCCTGTCCGGATGTGGCTGAGAGCCCCTAATTAAGGAAATAAGGTCCTCAGCTAAACTTAAAATCTGTGAACCTGTAGTGGATCCCTGAGGAATAGCCTTGGGAGGCAGAGATTTTGGCTGTTTAGCAGCTTTAGCCCTTGTGAATGCCTTTATGGACATGGATGCAGGAGGCCTGGCTGCTCCACGTGCTGGCGTAGTTTTGTCTAGGGAAATGGTGTCGGATGTTTCCGGAACACCGGTTTCTGAGGGAAATTCTATAACCGACTCAGAAGAGGCCTCCGGGGCCGAGGTTGTCGGTTGTGCGGTTTCAACGGTCGGAAGTACCAAGGACTCTGTTTCAGCCGAGACCGAGACACTCGCGGTAGGCCTAGGCGTGGTTTCAGCCGAAACCACGATCCGCGTGTGTCGGTCCTTGTCCTTCCGTTTTTTGGTTAAATGAGAAGTCGGAGTCTCCGACGGCATATTGTAACAGTAACTAGCCCCAAAAAATTCCTCTGCAAACTCCGCCCGACGCCTAAGAGTGCTTCGGTTGAAGGAGGCACAGGCTGTACAGGCCGAGACGTCGTGGTCTGGGCCTAGGCAGGGGAGGCAGTAAGAATGGAAATCCTTATGAGGTATTTGTTTCCACAAGTTAAGCAATTATTAACTTTAAGCGTTTGATCTGACATCGGCTGAGGCAAGAAAGAGTCCCCAACGGGGTACTTAGCTTTTGAAGTCTTCGGTAGCTGAAGTTACAGGAGCTGGCTGACTGGCACTTGCGAACTGCTTCTGCTTCGGGCACCACGCGGCAAGAAAGACTGAGGAAGATGGCGTCATCTGACGCTTTTATACCCCAGGCGCTCTGACGTCGGGGAGAGGGCGACATCAGCCGACGCCGGACCCAGACTTTGGAATCCGGCCGACTGAAGGGCTGCCTGAGGCAGGACAACCCATATGTAAGAACTGCAGATGCATCCTTGAAGGACATCCTTAGCCAGTATCCGGAATCCCAAGGGTGTCAGGTGCAGGCCATCTCTGGCAAAGCATCGTGGTCTATTGATCATATCATGTCATCCCAGGCAGACAGATACTGGAACCCCTTAGAATGACACCAGAAACTTAGCCAATTGTTGAAGTCAATCATTTTGTCCTTGTACTGTGGTATCATTCTGGATGATGGCAGGATGCTACTCGGGGCTAGGGTCATACCTGCCTGGGCTTCAAGATCGGAAAGCTCCTCCATGTCTCTTTTCATGTAGTCCAGGAAGGAATGTCTCAGGTCATTCACACCAACATGGACAATGACAGTCATATTTGTACTTGTTGTGGAGTGACCTGAGTGCATGCATTATGTGGCGGATCCTGGCACCCAACAGGCAGCTGACAGTAACTTTCTCTTTGTTTAGCCTGGTAAGTGGAACATCAGTGTGCCTGACTATAGAGTCACCTATGACTAGAGTGTTGGGTATGTTGTTATGCCTTATGGGCTGTGGTTGAGTGGCACACTGAGTTTGTGGGCTATGTGTCATTTAGGTTGTTTTGGGGGTGGAGGTTGCTTGCGTTTTTGCTTTGGAGGTCTCTGTTGCTTGAGCAGATTTTTATTAAGAGCCTCCCGCGAATGTAGGTGTGTTTTGTGTTTCTATGTGCCTATTTTGGTGGTGTAGGCTTTGAGGGACTATGTGATGAGTGCAGTGCAAGTGTTTACCTTCTCCTCTTGACTGTCTAGTCCAGTCTTGGGTGAACAGAGCTTTGCTTCCAGTTGGGCTATATAAGTGCATCTCTCACAGGTTATAGTGTTGGGTGGTAGGAGGAGAGGGTTGTCTGTGTACATGAGGCAATTGCTGCACTGTCCCAAGATGCCCAGATTCATCGGGTAGACAGGAGAAAACACCGGGAGCTGACCCTTAGACATGCCTGGATAGGTGCTTATTTATCAAGTACTAAAAACTAATTCACTCTAGATAAGTGAGGAAAGTTGAGTGCTGTAGTAATTTGTACCTTATTTAGTGCTTACAATGATTTCTGAACAAGCACTGAGCTCAAAGAAACAGATTTGAGAACTAAAACTAAAAATACTGGCTAGTTTTAAGGAAAATTTAAAAGAGCAGACTTTATGGCTCTGGGAATAGTTTAACCCTAGCTAAGCGGTGATGCATACAGTGTATTTTTTTTTATATAACAGTAGCAAATGAGTAAACTGATTTAAACAAATTAACCAATTAACCAATAAAAAGCTATAAACTGAGCTCCGTGCCAGCAGTCTTCAATCAGACAAGTTCTAACTGCACACTCCTGCCACTAGGGTGCAGGGGAAACTTCTCCAAAAAAAGATGGTCTGGACTACTGCTCAAGTTATATAACCAAAGCTAGATTCAGCATGTCTGAATTTAGTCTATGCTGCAGAAAACAAGGCATACCAATTTCAGAAAGAAACAGTTCAAATAAGCAGGCACAATCAGCCTTTAACCAGAACCCCCCAGCTCAGAAGAGCAGAATCTACCCTCTCCTCCCACAAGAGTGCAAGATCACACCTTCTTAATTTAAAATAACTTTTAGTTATGTACTCACCATAACTTCAGATGTTTGGGATCCATCTCGCCTACATTCTGAACTGATGGGTTCGGAGCCGATCCCTCGGCTCCGACTCGGCACGCTTATGCTATAGAGCGAGGCCTCTAATTGGCTGAGCTATCTTTATCCCAGGATGCACCACCACTGATCCCCCAGATCTTGTTTGTCCGCATTCATGCACACATGCACAACTTGGTTATATAACATTGTTAGATGTTTCAAGATGAAACAACAGGATTCGGACCTTCTGATATCCTCTGATCTCCAAGGAAGGGGAAGGAGGGTGGGTTATTGGGAATGTAGGCGAGATGGATCTCAAACATCTGAAGTTATGGTGAGTACATAACTAAAAGATGTTATGTGATCCTATCTCGCCTACATTCTGAACTGATGGGACAGCGTCCCTAGCACCTAAATCCCGGGTGGCTCATTGGAAAACACTCCTGAGCACTGTGGAACCAAATGAAGCTCGTCCTCTAGATGCCACATCTAATTTGTAGTGGGAAATGAAGGTGTGCGGAGAAGACCATGTAGCCGCAGCACAAATGTCACTAATAGCAAGCTTAGAATGAAATGCTACAAGTAGACATAGCCCTTGTAGAATGAGCCTTGACAGAGGTGGTAAGCTCTTTGTTAGAATAAATATATGCTTGAGTAATACAGTCCCTGATCCATTTGGCAATAGTGACCTTTGTGACAGCGTTGCCCAATCTGTTATCTGCAAAGGATACAAACAACTGATCTGTTTTCCTTGTTTGTTTGGTCCTGTCTAAATAAAAACGTAACTGTCTGTGGACATCTAGTGTGTGGAATATGAACTCCGCTTTGTTAGAGTATTTTGGGGAAAAAACTGGAAGCTCTAACGATTGTTGTAAGCAGAAAGTAGAACAAACTTTAGGAACAAAGGAAGGATTTGGTCTGAGGGATACTCTGTCTTTATGAAAACCAAGTACGGGGGTTTCACTGACAAAGCTTGAAGCTCTGAAACTCTTCTGGCAGAAGTAATCGCCACCAGAAAGGCTGTCTTCCATGATAGAAACTTTAGATCACATGTGGCTGCCGGTTCAAAGGGGAAAGAAGTCAAGGCGCGTAACACTATATCGAGATCCCATGAAGGTGCAGGATGAGAAATCGGAGGTCTTAATAGAGCAGCACCTTTCAAGAAGGTCTTACACAATCTGTTGCTCATTAAAGGTGGGTCTATGGATACGTGAAAATTAGAAATTGCTGCCAATTGTACTTTGATGGTAGAAACTGAAGAGCCTTGATTGAAAAGAGAGGTCAGAAATTTTAGTACTTCTGCCACGGGAATAGAAATGGGATCCAGGCCCCGGAGTTGAGCCCAAATAGCAAACCTTTTCCATTTGCTAGAATACAGTTTCTTTGTAGCAGACTTATGGGCCGAAGATAATATGTGCACAACATCTGGATCCAATGCATGACTCCTGACTATCGTCGGAAGAGGAGGAGCCAAGCCGTCAATTTTAAGGTGTGTAGGGACTGGTGGAATAGTCCCGACTGATGAACCAGTAGGTCTGGGACCTGGTCCAGGAACCATGGACCTTCCAGAGCATGTTTCCGAAGATAGGGGAACCACACTTGACGAGGCCAGTAAGGAGCAATCAAGATCATTTTGCTCCCCGAGAGAGATGCCTTTTGAATCACCCTGGGGAGGAGAGGAACTGGAGGGAAGGCATAAAGCAAGCCGGCGGGCCAAGGATGGACTAATGCGCCCATGGGGCTCTTCCCCGGAGCCGGGATTAGAGAGAAGAATTCTTTGCACGTCGCATTCAGAGGAGTCGCTAAGAGGTCGCAACACGGAACTCCCCATTCGCTGAAAATCTGACTTGCCACTGTCATATTCAGAGACCATTCGTGAGGAGAGAGGATGGTTCTGCTCAATCTGTCGGCTATGACATTGGACTTGCCCGGTATGTGAGTAGCCACTAGGAAGTGTTTGGTCGAGACTGCCCATTCCCAAACTCTCATGGCTTCTCTGCAAAGAGGATAGGATCTGGTCCCTCCCTGTTTGTTCAGGTACCAGACAACTGACATGTTGTCTGAGTGAACAGCGATTACGCCCTGAGGGAGATAATCGTGAAGGGCTTGAAGGGACAGGAGTACTGCCCTCATTTCTAGGATGTTGATATGAAGAAGAATCTCTTCCGGGTGCCATTTGCCTTGGACTGACCTGCCCAGGGAATGCCCCCCCCCCCCCATCTGGGAGGCGTCCGTGGTCAAAGTGGCCACCGGAGGAGGAAGAACAAAGGGTCGTCCCTGATCCAAATTGGAGGGCACTAGCCACCAGCGAAGGTCCCGTTTGCAAGATTCCGTGATCCATATGAGGTGACTGAGAGGGAGTTCCTGAAAGGGCCACTGAGCTGAAAGAAGCCACTGGAGGATTCTCATGTGCAACCTTGCCAAGGGGACTAGAAGAACCGTGGCAGACATGGATCCCAATAGCTGCAGGACCATTCTGGCTGGGGCTTTGGACCTGGGAAGTAAGGCTCGAACTTGATTTTGTATGGTTTGAATTCTGTCCGAAGGTAGATAGACCCGCATTTGGTTTGAGCCTATCTCTACCCCTATGAATCTTATTCGTTGAGATGGCCGCAACACAGACTTTGGCCAATTAAAGGTGATTCCAAGGGAATTGCCCAGTAAGATAGTGGCTTGTAGGCTCCGCAGAAGTAGATGCTTGGAGGTAGCAGTTAGGAGCCAGTCGTCTAGATATGGAAACACCTGGAATCCTAGACTTCTCAGGTGAGCAGTCACTACTGCCAAGCACTTGGTGAACACCCTGGGGGCTGTGGTGAGACCAAAGGGCAGCGAACGGAACTGAAAATGACTGTCTCCTAGGCTGAAGCGCAGATGTCTCCTGGACACTTGATGTACCATGATATGATAATAAGCGTCCTTGAGATCTATGGAGCACATCCAAACACCCTTCTCCAGCAATGGGAGAAAGGTTTGTAGAGTGACCATTCGGAACTTGGACTTTCTGACTGAACGGTTTAGGATGCTTAGGTCCAAAATAGGCCTCAAGTCCCCGGTCTTTTTTGGCACCAAAAAGAATCTTGAGTAAGTCCCTAATGTGATCTGGTCTACGGGGACCGGTTGGAGGACTCCTTTTTGCAGCAGCTTTGAAACTTCTGAGGCTGCGGTATCCCGTTGACTGGGTGGCGGGTCCGGGATTTTTTTGGACTGAGGGATGGGGTGAGAGAATGGGATGGAGTAACCTCCGGCGATAATCCAAAGCACCCATCGGTCCTGAGTGATCCCTTCCCAGGCCTTCAGGTGCTTCGAGAAATGACCCCCGACTGGCTCCGGAGCAGCACAGCCGGGCAATCCCTCAAGGACTATGAAAGGCTGAAGAGCCACGAAAGGACTCGCGGTCTCCAGTGTTGCGAGGGCCTCTGCCGCCTCTGGGATGGCGTCTTCCGGATGAATTTCCCCCTCCTCTGCCTCTGGAGGGGGAACCTTCCTGCTGAGAGGGGTAAGGCTTCTGAGATCTACGGAACCACATTTTCCCTCCTCTTTTAGCCTTGGGATAAGGCCGAAAGGGAGTGGAAAATCGTGCCCCTACGGCAGTCAGAGTCTTACCCTCCTGTTCACAGCGGGTTAGTGTGTCTTTTACCTTGGGTCCAAACAGAGAGGACCCATCAAAGGGGGCGTCGGCAAATGAAGACTTAAAGGCCTCCGCGAAATGACACAGGCGGAGCCAGGCTTGTCTCCGTAGAGCAATGCCTGTACCCGCTCTACTCGCCTTCGCCGCATACGAAATGAGCCTCATGGACGAGTTCGAAATGGACGACATTGTAGACAGCTGAGAGCCAACCGTCTGGGCCAGCTCCTCAGGCAGGTTACCCAAGAGGGTATCGGATAGCTCCTTAATCAGATCCCTCTGAAATCTGGTAAAGTGCGTCAGGTAGTTCAAGGACCTCAGTGTAAAGGCCGCTGAACTAAGGGTGCGCTTTCCGTACCGATCCATGCTCCTAGACTCCTTATTAGGAGGATGGACGGACGTCGAAGCCTCTGCTACATCTTGCTGGGTAGCAGATGCCACCACCAAAGCATCTACAGCCACACCTTTAGTAAGGAACTCTCTATCAGGGGGCGCAAAGAGAAATTTGTTCGGACGAGCAGGCACCGGTTCCACAGAGTCTGGGTGTTCCCACGCCCTTCGACAGATCAAATCCAAGAGCTCGTCGAAGGGCGGAGACACCCAGGAGGCGGAGGGCTGAGCCCAGAAGGCCTTCAGGAACACCGACTCATCAGCAGAGGGAGGTTTGGACTGTCAGCCGCCTCGCTGTTTTAGGGCTTCCAGGATGTCTGCAAAGGAGACATCATCCGAGGACGACTTAGGGGACCCCTCTGCATCATCGAGATCGGTGTCGGATGTCAAAGACTCATCAGGGGAGTCAACGTGCTTCCTCTTGCACGACCTTTTCCTGGGGGATTCTTCCGAAGAGGCTTCAGAAGGACCTCCAGGAGGGGGAGAAACCCCAGCGGGGGTAACCTGAGGCCCAGGGGCTCCGCTGCCTAAAGACAGGGGGACTGCCAACGACCCAGTCTCCGTATGCAGGGCGGTAGCTGGGGAAACCGTGGAGGTAGCCAAGAAAGATTTGGCTAAAGCGCTCCTCATAGCCCTGAAGGGGGGACCACCAGAATCCTGGGAGGGTCCCACCTCCGTGGCCACGACAGTGGACGGTACTCCCGCCGCCGACGCACCAAGCGGGAGACTTGGGACCGAGAGCATAAATCCCGAAGCCTCCCCCCCAGGGCCGAGGGAAGAAGTCCGTGTACTGAACTCCGACCCAAGAGCCGGAGTTGGAGCAAGGGTTGGGCCCGACCCTAACACCTCCACAGATTCCACCAGCACCGGCTCCAACGGTGCCGAAGCTGTTGGAGGAGGAACCACAGTAGGGGAGTGGACCATCGGCTCCGAAGCCAAATGGGCTGGAGCCGAAACAAGCTTTTGGAACACCGGAGACTGGAAGAGTCGAAGGAGCACCCTGTCGATGTCCGCATCAGACATCTTGGATGACCTAGAGGATACCGATCGGGCCCGAACCGATTTCTCCATCGGCTCCGAAGGGCTCGGGGACCGGATCCGAAAGGACTCAACAACTATCGGCTCTGAGGAAGGTTTCAAGGAAATTTCCCTCGGTGCCGATAAGGACTTTGGCTCCGAGGGAGAAGAGTCTGAGCCGGTAACCCTGATCGGCTCCAATATCAGTGGAGCCGATGAGGGTGACCCGCCTCTCGATGCCCCAGACCTCGGCTCCGAAACCAGAGGGGTCGAGGCTGGAGGCATCGAGGCAGACCGTTCCGACCTAACAGTAAACAGACAAAAAAAAGAGTGAAAGATAGAGAGAGAGTCAAGACCCTCTAACTTAAACGGGTACTTGACCCAAGAAATTACACAAGCAGCAAAGTAACAGGGGAAGGCCCCTCTAACTAAAACGGGAAACCTTCCCTGACTAAAAAAATCACGAATTTACTAACACAAATTCACCAAACACACTAATATATCAACAATAGCTGTTAAAACAGCTTTTGGGTTCAAAGAAAGGAAATTTGTGACAGGAAAAGTCTAATAACTAGTACTTAGCCCAGCCAATGTTGAGACCACGTCTAAGCTTGATAGCGGCAAACGAGATCTGGGGGATCAGTGGTGGTGCATCCTGGGATAAAGATAGCTCAGCCAATTAGAGGCCTCGCTCTATAGCATAAGCGTGCCGAGTCGGAGCCGAGGGATCGGCTCCGAACCCATCAGTTCAGAATGTAGGCGAGATAGGATCACATAACATCTGGTCATTTCCTGTGATTTTGAACTCTGATGTAACTGTTATTATATACTGTTTTCTTGTTGTTTTATTATTTATTATTAAATATATTTAAACCTTTCATTGTGGCTAATATTTGTGAGACATATTTAAGTTCTGAGAGTACTTGCATATTTATTTGGTGACACTGCGTAGACCACTCTTAATAGCCTTGCTCTTCATCAAACTACCATTTCTATTGATAGTAACATTACACAGCAAGAGTGGAAAACCTTTGTCAATTGCCTTAAAGTAGCTGATAAGGATGTGGCTGGTGGCAGTGATAACTACCTTCTAGTCTGGGCAGAAGGGGGCATAGCTAGTAAACCTGTGCCAGCCTTTCCCAGATGTGTGTGTATAAATCTAACTTCAGTGTGTGTGTGTAAGTCAGCTACTTGGACAGGGACACAAAGCCCTGGTTGGACAGAAGGAGGGTGCTGGAGATTTTGGCTTGGCCACTCAGCAGAGATCTCAATTCTATAACTGTGCAAGTAGGGAGCCTTACTGGGGATCTGGAGAAAGAGGGAGAAACCAGCCCCAGACTGACTGTGGTCTCTGTGTACTCTTAAGGGAAATTGCACTTGATGCAGTGAGCTGCATCTGGAAATACTGTGTGCACATGTGTCATCCTCCCAATGTACGTCCCCCACTGGTGCTATATTGAAGACTGAGGCTCCTTGATTACTGTTGCCAGTCTTGGAGCATCACCATACATTGGTTGGCAGTTGTGGGGATATCCACGCATTGGGCTTCACTGGTGTGGATACTGAATTCCTGTAGCCTGTTAACCGTGGTCACTGAAGAAGGTGTTTGTAATTTCAATCAGCCACACAGTGAACATTCAGAGTTTCACAGCACGATAGTTTTATTTATTTTTTTATTAGCTTAGTCAGTCAGGAAGAGCAGGTAAGGATGTCAGCAGAGGAGTATGGCAAGCTGACAAGGAGCCAGCTGGATAACGTGCTAAGCCAGAGGACTGGGGCATGCCAAACTGACTAAAGCAGAAATGACTGCAGCCTTAGCCACAGCTGCATCACAGACCAGCAACCAGGAGGACAACCAGGCTGGCATCTGAGATGTACTACTCTCAGAAAATGTACAGTTCAACCTTTCTCTTCTCTTCACAGCTGACAAATGACTTAAAAATCAATCAGGACTTAGGGAGACTAGAACTGGAAGCCAAACATTTGGAAAGAGAATCAGCAGAGAGACTGAGGCAGGAGAAACAAATGGAATTAGAAGCAGCAGAGAGACTGACATGTTTCAAAGCTGAAGAGAATGAGAGGCAGAGGCAACATGAAAAGGAGATGCTGACTCTTTTCCAGGGTCGTGCGGGTAATGGGGAAGGAAGTACCGAACCCCAGAAGCAACAAAGGTCAGTAAATTTCTTCCACAATTTACAGAAGGTGATAATTTTGATAGTTTTATTCTATGTTTGAAAGGGTATGTAAACAGTATAATGTTGACCAAGGGCTCTGGGTACGGTTCCTGACCCCTTTACTCCATGGTAAAGCTGTAACTGCTACTTCTAAATTGTCTGATGCGGACTGCTTAAATTATAATACAGTTAAAATTGTTTGAGTGTTTGAAGTTAACACCTGAAGCTTATACAAAAAAGTTTTGTGAGCATAGACACAAGGCAGATGAAAGTGTGTGTGAATAAATTGCTGAACTATGCACTTATTTTCATAGATGGGTGAGCGGGTGTCAGGTAATCACTTTTGAAGGGCTGGCAGACCTTTTGGTGTGGGAAAATTACAGAACCAACTGATATTGCCAACATCCTGGCAGATCGGTTCAGTGCTAACTTTACCCCCCCTCAAACCCCCTAAAGGGCCCATATCTATACAGGACGAATGCAGAGTCCCTGTAATCACAACTACGCAGGTAAAAGCTGCACTCTCTAAAGCCAAAAACACAGCATCCATGGGACTGGACAACATCCCAGGCTGCGTTTTACACAAACTTCAGAACGAACTGGCTCCCCACTTAAGCACCATGTTCAATAATAGCCTCGCATCAGGCTTTGTGCCCACTGAATGGCGCACAGCAACAGTTATCCCACTCCACAAAGGGGGAGCCACCACTGATCCTGGGAACTATCGACCTATTAGCCTGACGAGACTGGTCTGCAAGGCCATGGAACGTATCATCATGGAACTCACAAACAAAGACAAGGCTTTTGACACCATCCCCCATTCTGGAATTATAGCTAAACTCACTAAATTAGGTATAAATCCCTACGTCACAAGATGGGTTGCCAACTGGCTCACTGACAGAACCCACACTGTAAAAGTTGCAGACTCCAAATCTGACCTCAAGGCAGTGACAAGTGGAGTGCCACAGGGTTCCATCCTTGGACCTCTCCTGTTTGGTATCTACTTCTCTGAAGTTCAGGCTAACACAGAAGGCCTCTGGCTGACAAAGTTTGCAGATGACTGCAAATTAGGAGCCATAGTCAAGTCCCCAAATGATGTGGACATCCTACAGAAGGGCCTCATTGAGACAGATACCTGGTGTAAGAGCCATGGCCTCAAGCTCAATGCCAAAATGTGGTAAAAACTCTGTACCCATGAACTACCACATAGGCAGCAATCTGCTTAACACTAAATGCGATGAGACCTCGGGACCCAGGTGGACAGTAGTCTCTCCTTTGATAGTCACATCGCCACAGTAGTCAGGAAGTCCTTCTACGTGGCACTCCTCATCATAAAAGGGTTCTCATCTAGACCCATTATAGAGTACAACACCCCTTTTGGAATGTACCTCACAAGACATCTGCAGCAGCTGGAAAGGCCACATAAGTACTCACAAAGAGGATTACTGGCCACAAACAAATGCCCTACACTGACCGCCTCAAAAAACTCCAGCTTTACTCCGTAGCATATCGCCTACTCTGAGGTGATCTCTGCCTAACATATAAAGCTATGTCAAACCCAGAGCTGTTGGACATGCTACACCTAAAGAAATCCCAATCCCTCCAAGCTACATGCTGGGAGCTAAACCATGTCACCACAATAAACAGGACATGCTGGAGGGATAGATTCCTGTCCCACAGACTTCCTATACTCTGGAACAAGCTACCCATCTATGTCAAGCAAAGTTCTTCATTAGCACTCTTCAAGAAAAATCTTGATGAGTGAATGAGAAATAGGAAATACACCCCGGGGATCACTTCGGTGTCTCTGCTGGGCAGTGGCACAGGAAAATAACTTTCTTGAGTGGCGTAAGCTATGGTAACTTGCTGGCTAGGCTTACGTAGGCCCTTGGGCCAATAGCCTAGTACCTACCTATGAACAAGCTATATTTACATATCCTTTTCAAACATTTGAATAAAACTATCAAAATTATCACTCTCTGCAAATTGTGCAAGAAATTTACTGACCTTTGTTGCTTCTGGGGTTTGGTTATTCCATTCCCCATTACCTCTATGACCCTGGTGAAGAGTCAGCATCTCCTTTTCAAGTTGCCTTTGTCTCTCATTCTCTTCAGCTTCCAGACAGCTCAGTCTCTCTGCTGCTTCTAATTCTATTTGTTTCTCCTGCTGCAGTCTCTCTGCTGATTCTATTTCCAAACGTTTGGCCTCCACTTCAGGTCTCTAACTCCAGATGCATTTTTAAGTCCTCTGTGGAAAGGTTGAACTGTCCATTTTCTGAGAGTTGTATGTATCTAAGACCACTCTAGATGTCCTCCTGGCTGCTGGTCTGTGATGCAGCCGTGGCTAAGGCTGCAACCATTTCTGCTTTAGACAGGTTGGCTTGCCCCAGTCATTTGGATTGGCACAACTCAGCCAACTGGCTCCTTGTCAGCTTGCCATACTTCTCTGCTGACATCCTTGCCTGGTCTCACTGATTAAGCTAACAAAAAATAAATAAAACATTAAACTCTGAAAGTTCTCTATGTGGCTGACTGAGAGTGCAGACACCTTCTTCAGTAACTACTGTTTACAGGCTACAGGAATTTGATATCCACACCAGTGAATCCCAGTATGTGGATATCCCACCACCGTCAGCCAACATATGGTGATGCTCCACAACTGGCAACAGTAATCAAGGAGCCTCAATCCTCACTACTAGCACCAGTGAGGAATGTACATTGGAAGGATGACAAGTACACACACAGTATTTCCAGATGCAGCTGTTTGCATCAAGTACAATTTTCCTTAAGAGCACAGAGACAACAATCAGTCCGGGGCTGGTTTCTCCCTCTTTCTCTAGATCCACAATAAGACTCCCCACTGGCACAACTATGAAGTTGAGATCTCAGCTGAGTGACCAAGCCAAGACCTTCAGCACCCTCTCTGTCCAATCAGTGCTTTGTGCCGCTACCAAAGTAGTTGACACACACAATCTCTTGGAGATTTGATTTATACACGTACACACCTGGAAAAGGCTGGCACAGGTTTACCAGCTATGCCCCCTTCTGCCCAGACTATAAGATAGTTAGTACTGCCACCAGCCAACTCTTCATCAGCTACTTTAAGGCCCTTAAGAAAGGGTTCCAGTTTTATTGTGTAATGTTACTATTAATCCAAATGGTAGTTTGACCAAGAGCAAAGCTATTACGAGTTGCCTACACACTGTCACCAAATAAATATGCAACTACTCTCAGAACTTAAATATGTCTCTGAAATAATCAGCACCAATGAAAGGTTTAAATATATTTAATAATAAACAAAAGAACAAGAAAATACTCCGTATATAATCACAGTTGTATCAGAGTGCAAAATCACAGGAAATAGTTAAAACAACATCTAAACTGTACTTCACTATATTCCTGTCTGAATCTAAGAGTATTACTAAACCCTAGTCACCTTAACTTACAGAGCAAGCATGGCAGGTGTGGTGAATGGGTCTTCCAGCTGATGCTGTCAGGTCAAAGACAAATACAGAATGCGCAGACTCTCTCTGAGAGCTCTTAAGTTTATATCTCAAATATTAGTGTTGGGATAACTTGCAGAATGACATCATTTCTGGTCATCTGAATATCCCAGGAACCCTCACTGATGCAGCTGGTAGTATTTAGCATCTACCTGTGAAAATACATAAACAAGGACTTTTCTTAGATCTAGGGCAGATCCTGGAAGTCATAAAACAAAAAACACTTCCAAGACAATACAAAAAACTTCTAGTTGTAGAAATTGTATCTGTTACTGCACTGAAGCTGGAAGACAACAACCTTTTATTACATGGTGATAGAGTAATTTAAATTTTCAGCTATTTTTCTGAAATTAACCTCCTGTGTTCCAGTTTCCACTGTTAAAAATATATACATTTCAACTGTTACAATAGTGTATATATATTTCTGTTCTTTTCCAGTAGGATATGCTGTGGTTACATTTTTAAGCTCAGTACTGGACAAACCCTGTTCAACACATACTTCTGTACCCGCAGTTTGACATACACATAACATACAGTTCTAATACATTTGTAACACAACCATATGAATCCTGTTGATATTCACAAATGACATAATTATTTACAAAATTCCAGATAGCTGGGCTGGTAGCATCTCCTTTTGTTACACTTCTATATAAATCATATTAAAATTCACAAATGACATATTTACAAAATTCCAGCTAGATGGGCTGGCAGTTTCTCCTTTCAGGACACATGGTTATGGAATTATTACTGCAAATATAGACAGGCAATATTGATGCCTAGAGTTGATGGTAGGTTGTAATTACAGAAATGGCTGTAGGCATCACTAATCTGTAATGAGTCAAGATGAGAAGAGATATTTGTAGCACAGGTAATAGAAGTCTGCTATACACCTGTCCCTTTTTAAGACCAGAGTTAACCTAGTATGGCAGAAGTTGTCAAACTCAAAACAAAGAGCAGTCTAAAGCATTTTGATTAAAGGATAGACAGAGGCAGGAACAATCTTGGCAAATTTAGTCTGTTGTACTACATACAATAAAAATAAGTTATGTACTTACCATAAAGTTCCATCTGTGTGGCCCATTTCCATTCTTCCTCAACTGATGGGGTTGGATCAGAAATCGGCCATTACTAAAGCTCATGGCAACCAAAAACAACTCTTGAACTACTCCTTGCCCATAATGCATCAACCCTAAGTCACCTCAGATCTTGTTTGACAATTTTAACCAGAAAGGAAATATTTAGGAAGCATAAAAAGAGGAGATGTAAAATTGCATATACTCAACACAAAAAGAAACTATATCTGAAGCTCAATACAAGGACAATGATGTCCCTTCTAAGAGCTCATTCTTCCAGAAGTTACTAAATATGAAGGATGGGGGTTGATGGGTGGGAAGTTGAGGAAGAATGAAAATGGTCAACGCAGATGGAACGTTTAAATACATAACTTCTTTATCTGATGTCAACTTTCATTCTATCCTCAACTGATGGGACAGAGTCCCCAGCTACCTACAATCCCTGGTGGACTGTAAGGAAGCATATTCCTGAGCACAGCTGAACCAAATGATGCTCTATCCCTGGAGACCAGATATAATTTGTAATGAGTAATAAAAGTATGGGAAGTAGCCCAAGTTGCTGCTGCACATATGCCGTCCATGGATGTTCTGGAAAGAAGACCTGAAGACGCTGCCATGGCCCTAGTTGACTGAGCTTGTACTGGTTGTGGTAAAGAAATACTCAATTTGTTATATATAAATGAAATACAATCAGTTAGCCATCTGGCTAAAGTTACTTTTGCTACTGGTTTTCCCAATTTCACTTCTGCAAAGGAAACAAACAAATGGTCTGTTTTTCTGATGCCATTTGTTATGTGCAGGAAAACTTAACTGTTTGTGAATATCCAATAAATGTAAGATGCATTCACTCTGGTTTGAAAAACTGGGGAAGAATACTGGCAATTTAATGGACTGATTGATAGAAAATTCTGACACTATCTTGGGAAGGAAGGATGCATTAGCTCGTAGTGTCACTTTATCTTTGTGAAAAATCAAGTATGAAGGTTTGGAAGACTAGGCTTGAATCACTAAAATTAGTCTAGCAGATGTAATGGCTACTAGAAAAACAGTTTTCCAAGTAAGCTACTTAAGGTCATATTTAGCTGCTGGTTCAAAGGGGGAATGTATTAGAGCTTGCAGTACCAGACAGATCCCATGGAGGAGTAGGGTCCTTAAACAGAGGTCTCAAAAGTAGACTGCCTAACAAGAAAGTGCTGCACAATTTGTGACAGGCTAGTGAAGAACCTTTGAATCCAATATGAAAATTTGATATTGCTGCTAACTGAACCCTAATGGTTCAGGAACTAGCCCCTTCTTTGAAAAGTAAGGCTAAAAACTCGAGTATATTACGTATTGCAACTGAAAATGATTTTGTTGTGCTTAGTAAACAAATCTTTTCCATTTATTTGAATAAAGTTTTCTTGTTGAATGTTTA
Organism: Protopterus annectens; assembly: GCF_019279795.1. Lineage (NCBI taxonomy): Eukaryota > Metazoa > Chordata > Ceratodontiformes > Protopteridae > Protopterus > Protopterus annectens. The sequence goes on along the minus strand of NC_056728.1, from coordinate 976,477,416 downwards.
TGGGAAGATAAAAGAACATGTCAGACAGGGGAAGAAAGCATTGGTTTTCTGGCTATTAATGGAACTGGAGAATGCAGGCTGTTAGCCTGAGAATTGATATGACGGGATGGATCATACCTGTCATGTGAGACAAGAGGTCTGGAGAAGAATACAGGATCCAAGTTTAAAGTAAGTGAGGCCAAAGCAAGGGAAATCACATCTGTCTAGGCCAGTATGGTGCAACGAGGATGACTTTGCTCTTCAACCAGACAGCTTTCTGTAGAAATCTTGGAATTAATGGGATTGGTGGGTACACCAGAGGGCCAATCGTGAAATAGAGCATCCCTCGGTGATCCCCCCTGTGGGGGGATTAGGGCAAAATAGATGCTGCATTTGTTGTTTAGGGGAGAAGCAAAAAGAATGCAGCAAGGCTGGCCCCATCGAAAAATAATTTTTGTCATGTTCTTGTTGTGAGCCAACTCGTGAGGTAGAAGAACATACCTGCTCAGTTAGTCTGCTATCATACTGGACTTCCCCACAATGTGCATTGCTATTAGAAAGCGGTTGGATGAAATTGCCCATTGTCACACTCTAGCGCTTCTTGACATAAGGGATAAGACCTGGTTCCTCCTTATTTGTTGATGTACCAGACTACTGACATATTGTCTGTTTTATCTGCAATTGTCCCAAAAGGGAGAGAGTCTTGGAAGGTCTGCAATGCTAAAAGCACTGGTCTCATCTCTAGGACACTGATATGCAAGTTGGCCTCTTTGTGGGGACCAAGTGCCTTGGACTGTGTTCCCCAGAAAATACCTCCCCACACCAGCTGGGAAGAGTCCACAGTCACTATGGCCGTGGACTAAGGGGGAATGAACGGATGGCCTTGTAGAACCTGAGCTGACTGAATCCATCACCTGAGATCTCTCTTGGTTGTCTAAGTAATTTGAATTAGAGATGACATGGGTTGGCAAAGTATCAACTGCTGTGTTGCTAGAATCCACTGGAGAATCCTCATGTAAAATCTGGCTAAAGGTTCTCATTGCGGACATTGATCCTAGAGCTTGAAGGACCAAGCAGGCCAAAATCTTGGAAATTGAGATTATATTCCTGACCTGTGATCATATAGTATGAACCCCTGAGGGAGGCAGTGGCTCTAGCATTGACTGTGCTCAAGACTGCTCCTATGAATTCCAAATTCTGAGTTGGTTCCAACTGAGACTTGTCATAGTTTATGGTTATTCCAAGATGAGAACTGGTCTGGAGAACCTGATCTCTTGCCTATATCACAATTGCTACCTGATCGGGGTGGTAATGAGCCAGTCATCTAGACATGGAAACACCCAGAATCCCTGTAGTCTCAAGTGAACTGCTACTACTGCCTTGCATTTGGTGAAAATCCTGGAGGCTGTGGTGAGGCCAAAGGGCAGATTCTGAACTGGTAATCACTGGCTACCAGCCAGAAGTGTAATTATCTTCTGGGTCATTTCATCTTTATGTGACAGTACACATCCTGAAGGTCTATCGAGCACATCTAGCCATCCTGGCACAGGAGAGGGAAAATGGACTGAATCATGACCATTCATAATTTCGTGCATCAAACTGACTTCAATTTGCTGAGATCCAAAATTGGTCAACAAAATCCTGTTTTCTTTGGCACTAAGAAGAACCTTGAGTAAGTTCTGGATTCCACCTGGTCTGCTGGGACTACCTCTTGGATGACTCTCTTTTGTGATAGAATTGCTGCTTCTTCCCCCTGATTGGGTGGAACATCAGGAATTTTCCTTGAAATTGTAGGTGAAAGGGGAAAAGGTATTACAGCCTCTGGAAGTAATCCTCTGCACCCCAGAATCTTTTATTATGTCTAGCCAGGCTCTCTGGTGCAGGGATAATTGACAAGAGATTGCCTCCAGAAGTGGGCAATCGAGCCTCCTTTCAGGAGCACTGGTAGGGTCTTGTCCAAGAAAGAATCTCTGGACTCCTGGTTTTGTGGGCTTCCTCTGACACAGGGGTGGTGTCAACCATTGGAGTTCCACCCACTGCCCCTGGGGGAAGTTCCTCCATGTGTGTCCTGGAAAAAACCTTGGGATTTCCTGAACCACATTTTTTTAACCACCTCACGGATTCCTTGAAAATGATCTTCAAGGGGTCAAAAAACATACAACCACTGCAGACAGAGTCTTCCCATCCTTCTCACACCTGGATAGTGTGCCCTTCAGTTTGGGGCCGAACAAAGACACAGTCAAAAAGAGTATTGAAGAACGAAGACTTGAACGGTTCCACAAACTCACATAAGTGCATCAAGGCATGTCTTCTGATGGAAATGTCTGAACCCGCTGCCGTTGAGGTTCCTTTGGCTACATCCGAAATGAGCATCATGAATGAATTTGAAATAGATTGCAAGGTAGCCAACTGAAGTCACTGAAGATTGGACCTCTGCAGAAACAGATCTTGAGAGGGTATTTGACAGTTCTTTAATCAAATCCCTCTGTAAGCTTGTAAAATGTTTCAAATAATTTAAAGCGAAGGTTACTGAAGCACAGACACCCTTCCCAAACCTGTCCATTGCCCTAGACTCCCTGTTGGGGGATGAAGAGTGGAATTATCTTCAGCAAGTTCCTTTTTGGTGGCTGCCACCACAAACATGGTATCAATGGACACCCCTTTACCCCAAAACTTTTCTGAAGGTGATGCCATAATCTTGTCCGATCTCCTAAGTTCATTTGTGCCAGGTTCTTTCCATGCCTGCTGAGACCAAATCAATAAGCTCGTCAGCTGGTGGAGTAACTCGGGAGGTGCAGGGCCAGTATCAAAAGCCTCCAGGAATACCAACTCCTTGGATGAAGGGTTACTGGGCATCCAACCATCTCTGTTTTAAGTCTCAAGTAGGCCTCCAAATGAGAAATCTTCTGGAGGTGACCATGGGGACTCTTCACATTCATCAACGTCCATATCCTCCATGACGGACTCTTGAGGAGAGTCCAAGTGCATCCTCTTGCACTTCTTCTTACTAGGGACTTCGTCAGTGGGATGCTCCGGGGAGGTATTGGAAAAAACTCTAATACCCTGCTGGGAAGCCTGGGGTTCTCAGACTGGCTGTCCCCGTGGTAAAGAGTGATGAGGCTCCAAACACAGAGGCATGAAGCTAAAAGGTTGAATATCTGAGGGGGGTTGGATCTGTCTGTTCTGCCAGGGCAGAAAACACCCTCTTCACAACATGGAAGCCAGATAACTCCAGAGAAAGAGAAGGCCTCAGCTCCAAAAGGACAAGCTTTTGGACTGCTGTCCTCCCCTGCTCCAAAAGCAATCTCCCCGAGGTGGAACCCAGAGCAGAGCTATCCAATGTCAAGGCTCCAAACTGCAGAGACAGCTCCAACAACTTCTGAATTGATTTCAACACCTCCGATCACATAGGGAAGCTTCGGCTCCGAGAGCCCTCTGGATCAGACAGAACCAGAGCACTCAGTGGAAGCTTTGGAGCCAAAGAGATTATCATCTTCAGATCCAAGCCAGATGGAACCAGAAGGCTCAGATACAGGGACTCAAACAGCTGAAAGAATGAGAGGAGGAACTTAAAGTGGGGGTGTTGTCAAAAGACGGACCTCCTGTCCTAAATGGGTAGGAGCTGATAAGATACCAGTCTAACTCTGCGCCAGTGTTTCCACACCTTCCTCCATCAAACTTCTGGAAGAACAAATCAAAATGATAGAGGGATCGGTGACACTCTAAAAAGGGTAAGGGCACCCTTGAAGGCACCAGATCCATGGATGGCGAATATCTTGCCCTAGGTACAGAAACAGGGCTCGAGGCAGACTAATCTGGTAATTTTTTTGTTGGATCCAAGGTAGTCGCGTCCATCAATTTTTTTTTTCCCCTTTGGATCCAAGTGTGAGTTCGGATCCAGCCTGGATCTTTTCTTGGATGGCTCTGAAACCAGTGTGGATGATGTGGATGGTTTCAGAGATGAAGGCTTCAACTCCCTACTTTTGGGGGATAGAACCCCAGATATTGCCTCTCCAAAAGCCGAAGGTAGTAACCTTTAAAAATAAGTTGATTTTTCTGTTCTGCTAGCGCCCTGGGAATGAAACCATGGCAGATGGAACAAACACTGTGGGCATCAGACATAGGAAGTTTGTGCCCACACTTAACCCACTTTCTAAATCCTGTGGGGCCTTTATTAGCCATAAATTTACTATTTTATAACTGTAGTTAAGTAAAAACAGATTTTTTTTAAGGACAGAAAGGCAGAAGAAGAAAAACTGCCAGCAATGGTAATAAATGGCTACACCAAGTGTAGGCAGGAAAGAAATACTAACAATAGTATTTTAAGGAAGTATGTACTGTACAATAGTATAAGAGAAGGTAAGGAGTAGAAACTATAAAGAATGCAAGACAAATTAGAAAATATTAAGATTTAGGCGATAATTATATCACTTACCTGATAACGCTCAACAGCTATGGTCAACCACGTCATCTTTTGCTAAAAGTGGCAAACGAGGTTGGAGGTAATTTAGGGTTGGTGCATTATGGGTAAGGGAGAAGCTGGAGTTTTTTTTTGGGTGACATCCAGACCCATCATTTGAGGACAGAATGAAAACTGACAACATTAGATACTGTTTGAATATTCCACAAAATATATATATATATATATATATATATATATATATATATATATATATATATATATATATATACACACACACACACACACACACACACACACACACACACACACACACAAGCAAACAAAGCCACAACCAGTTATTCAGAAGAATGTCTTTACTGTAAAAATCAACTGATCCTCCAAAGCTAAACTAAATCACCTAAAATATCTATTACAATTTGTTAGTTTGCTGGTTTAGTTATACTTTTAGTCATTTAGACAGGATCAAAATCATTATTTATTTATTTATTTATTTCCAGTTTGTTGACCGGAAAGTCCACTGGGCCCAGTGTGCCCATTTTCAGTGGAGGCCCGGGGAGAAAAGCTCCAACAAGCAAAATGCAGTAAAGATTTTTGATACAAGAAGTAAAAAACAGGATACAAGTTCACAACATATGCTTAATACAAATACCAGATTATTTACAATAAAGAAAGGTATATTTACAATCTTGACATAGGAAGAACATTTCTGATTATAAGAAGCTGGCATTAGAAAACTAGAACCCAAGGTGATTGACACTCTGGTGCATACATACCATCGAGTTTAGGAATTAGAGTGCAGGAATAAATCACTGGCAGAAAGTGGTTAGAAGTACAGCATGGAACAAGAAGGGAGTAAGGGAAGGGGGAGAGCTTGCTAGGTTGGAAGAATGCAGGTGCATTTCCAAAATAGAGAAGAGGTAGGAATGAAGCTGTGTTCTGAAGCTGGTCATATTTTCTATTATTCTTAGGGAAGGAGGGAGAGAATTCCATTTTTTGTTTAAGGAAAAAGAGAAAAGTAGTTGTCATGGAGGTCGGTTGGGTTTATGTACAGATATTAGGTTTTGCTGTGCAGATCTTAGAGTTCTGTTTGGTACATAGGGGACTAGGATGTTTTTTTAGAGCAGGGCATTTGGTGGAGTTGAAGACTAATTTGTGAGTAGTGGTGAGTTGGAGGAAGTCCAGATAATTTGGAAGTTCTAGCCAGTCTAGAGAGTTAAGGGCAAGGCAATGATGGGAGGAGGTTTTGGAGTTAGTGGCAAATTTCAGCAAAGGCTGGCTGTAGCTCCAAAATAAACCAGTAATTCTCCAAAGAGCCACAAAAGTCGCGAAACAGCTAAATCTTAATGAAAACAGTTCAATTTATTAACGCACTTCACAGACAGCAAACAAATCGCGTTTTCATCCCTCTCCACCAGGACTTCATCAGACAATGACATGAACATTCACAATAACTTAAATACAAGGTTCATTATACAATAAACCAATAAAACCATTAAAATGAAATTCAAATACACCAATCCCTATGGTCTATTCCTTATTAATATTCAGTGACACTGTTACATATTCATGAGAATGAAATAAAACCATTATATTCATGTTTCTAACACTCTCCTATTATTCCTTTAAATTAATTACATTTCAACCATTTACTAATGCATAAACCTCAATCCTAACTTATATAACATGGGAAACAATAATAAATATAAATAATTTATTAAAGAAAAATTATATAGGTTCAATGTGTATTTAAAACCACATTCATTAAAAATTCTTTCACATATTGGTATTGATATAACTCCCTCTAGTGTGCAAAACCTGCAAATACATCCCATAAATTACCTTATGATTTCTTAAATAACTTTTAAAACATTTCTGAATATGATGCATTTTAAATAAATAAGTTGTAAACACATAAAATTTAAAATTTATATATATGTTGTAAATAAATATTAATTTATACATGAATTGATCAGCAATATTAAATAACACATAAATATAAAAAAATGTACCATTGTTAAAATATTTGTTATGTATAATGCATATGTTGTAGACCACTATTTAATAAGACAGTGATGCAACATTTCTCATGTATTTTCATATTTTATTAGCTCTTATTTTTAATAATGGTCTTATGGAAACCATTTCATTAAGGCCAGGCTTCCTACTTGCGTTCATTCTAACCTGCCACCATAGTTCCTTATTTTCTAAGATATCTTCCCATGGACCACCTCTAATATCACTCTTAACTTGTTCCAATACTAACCATGAATATTTAGCTTCTTTACATTCTTTCAGATGTTTGTATAATGCACTTGCCTCTTTTGCTCTACTAATATCATACATATGCTCATAGATTCGTTTTTTCAGGGACCTTTCGGTTTTGCCAACATAAAATGCGCAGCATTTCTGGCAAATTGCCAGGTATACAACTCCTTGTGTATCACAATTGTAATACTCTTCACTTCTTATTTTCATTTTCCTACTTTCAATGTATACCTCTCCCTTATTCATAATATGTGGACATTGTTGGCACTGTCCACATTTAAAGGTACCCTTCTTTCTCAAACTGGTCCCTCTCTTCTCTAGAACATTTCTTTCTATCATATTACGTATACATGGTGGGTTTCTATAAGTAACTTGTGGTACCATACATTTTATTTCCTCCATGTCCGTAAACGAAAGGAATTTGTCCCATTCCTTGCATATGATGTCTTTCATATTTTTATTAGTAGAGTTGAATTCTATAATTAGTCTTTTTTGTAATATTTCTTCATTCTTATTGGGTCCATTCTTATTCTCTTCCTTAAAATTACTTTCCATGACTCCCTTTATAGGTTGAAATCTGTCTTTCCTACCTATTTCTACCTCCCTCCTAATATCATGAACAAATGTAGTAGGATAACCTCTTTCTAAAAACATTGTTTCCAGTTTATCACATTCTTGTTTGAAATTTATGTCTCTACTTGTCATCCTCGACCCCCTCACAAATTGTCCCTTGACTATATTTTTCTTACAGTGAGGGGGGTGGGAACTGTTGTAGTGTAGGTAGGAATTACAAAATGTTGTTTTTCTAAACACCCTAGTTTCAAAATTGTGGTCCACTTTAATAACCTCAACATCCAAATAATTTAGAGTATCTGCATTTATGACATATGTAAATTTTGGGAAACTTGTTGTCGCACTAATATATTCAAAAAATTCCAAAAACCTTTGTTTTCCTCCGGTCCAGAAAATTACAATGTCATCCAGGAATCTATGGTATAATATCCAATACTTTTTAAAACTGGAATTCATTATATAATAATCTTCCCATTGTGACAGGACTATATTTGCGTATGTCGGGGCACATGCTGCTCCCATGGACACCCCTTTAATCTGTTGATAGTATTCACTATCAAAAATTAAAAAATTATATTTTAAAATTGTGTCCATGAGAGCAACTGTGGCTATTTTTTCTTCATGGGTCATTTTTTGATCTAAAAAATACTTCGTTCAAAATAATCCATCCCTTCTTTGTAGGGAATACTCGAAAAAAGATCAATGATGTCAATAGTAATGAACAATAAATCATCTTTGTAAACTTCAGGTGTGAGCTCTCTTATAAAATCCCAGGAATCCTTTAATATGATCTTATTGTTGACCCAAATATGTTTAGCTTTTTCATCTACAAATTTTGCTAAGGGTACTGTCTTGGCCCCTTCTGCAGTAACTATGGGTCTTAGGGGGGGGTCATCCTGGTTTTTATGAAATTTGGGAATACCAAAGATTGCGGCTACCCTGGGCTTCTGAATTTCAAAATATCTGAAAGTTTTCATGTCAATTACTTTCTCTATTAACAAGTCTTGTAGCATTAAGTCAATTTTCTTATATGCTATTTCTATTTCATTCTTGGACACTACCTTATATTTACCTTCATCTCTTAATATAGAATTCATTTTAGCCTCATATATAATTTTGTCCATAATCACGATTCCCCCTCCCTTATCCGGTTTCATTATTCTTACACCCTTACTATTGATTAAGTCATCCAATACTTCCTTTTCTTTTTCTTTTAAGTTGTTTTTGTCATTGAACTTATTCCCTGTCATAGTTCTTCGGATTTCTTTTTCAATCACATTTTCTAGATTCTTTAATTGAGGCATTAAGGGTGGGTTATATAGAGAACTCCTAGTTAACCTTACCCCTTTCTTGGTTATTTCCATGGAACCCAGCTCTTGAGGCTAAAATGGCTAAATTAACCTTCCTTATAAATAATTTGGCATCGAGAATTGTTCCTGTTACCTCTCCTTTTTTAGTTGGGATGTATTTAAGACCCTTACTCAGTAAGTTAAAGTGTTCTTTAGTCAATATAATTTCACTAAAATTATAAATAGAGAAACCTTTGTATGTACTTTTATCATTTTCTGTTGTAATACCTAGTGAGTCATTCAAAATCTCACTTGAGGTGGGGGTACATTTTAATATCTTCCCCTCCCCCTTCTCCCTCCTCTCATCCGAAAATTTTCTCTCCTATACTGAGGGGGTTGAACTCTCTCTCCCTCATACTCCAAGGGTGGGAACTCAACATCATATATGAACCAAAAACGCTAGAAGGTTGAATGTGGGATGAACGCAGCTCGTCCGAACAAGTTCCAAAAGACACTGAAGTACTGAGACCAAAACTTCTCATTGAAGCATCAACTATTTATTCAGTAAAATCCACACATGAAAACATAAGAGTTAAGCGCTTTCGACTGGAACACAAGCCAGTCTTCTTCAGAACGACAAAACAGTGTAAGATGTGGAACATTTATGCTGGAATGCCTGCGGTTGAAATAACCGCGCCAAAAACCTTTTGAAATATTTAAAGTGGCAGCACTATTTTCCAAATAGCAAATAAAACAGCTATTGACATTGACCATCATCTTGTACTTGCAAGACTTAGAACACATAAAGCACAAGACAACACTAACTTGTAAAAATACAATAAAAATTCATAATAAAAATTCATAATAAATAATGCTATATATGCTTCTATAATATACAAAAGATTACAACCTAGTTAATATTGTGATGCTTTAAATATGCTAAATGTATGCAAGATCTAACTATTAGAAATCAAAAAATTGATGTTATTATATCCCAATGCATGCATGAAAAAATATATAATGTGTTATATAGACATAAGGTGCAATGTAAGCTATAATATTATGAATATAAATATATATAAAAATAATCATATATAAATATAAATCCACATATACATAATAAAAACCTTCATATGCATATTAAAATTAGATATAGAGTATGAATATAGTATGAAAATAATAACTATATATGTGTGTAATGTTATTATAAATATATAAATAATTAAATATATAAATATATAAAAAGTTGAATAATTTATACATAATAATTAATACTTGTTAAAAGGTTGTAATCTTTTGTATATTATAGAAGCAAATATAGCATTATTTATTATGAATTTTTATTATGAATTTTTATTGTATTTTTATAAGTTAGTGTTGTCTTGTGCTTTATGTGTTCTAAGTCTTGCAAGTACAAGATGATGGTCAATGTTAATAGCTGTTTTATTTGCTATTTGGAAAATAGTGCTGCCACTTTAAATATTTCAAAAGGTTTTTGGCGCGGTTATTTTAACCGCAGGCATTCCAGCATAAATGTTCCACATCTTACACTGTTTTGTCGTTCTGAAGAAGACTGGCTTGTGTTCCAGTCGAAAAGCTTTAACTCTTATGTTTTCATGTGTGGATTTTACTGAATAAATAGTTGATGCTTCAATGAGAAGTTTTGGTCTCAGTACTTCAGTATCTTTTGGAACTTGTTCGGACGAGCTGCGTTCATCCCACATTCAACCTTCTAGCGTTTTTGGTTCACTTGTGGTTGTGGTTTGATTTCTGCATTTGGTTCTTTGTGACGCCATGGCAGGTAGTGCGGGAGAAACGCCAGCTTTATTGTCGGACATAGAGAACGAAGCTTTACTGTCAGGTAAAGTTATTGGTAACCTTAGAGCCGATGTTACGGCTTTACAAAAGGACATCTCTAAATTGACTTCTTTGGTTATGGAATTACTTTCCGATCGTAAGAAGGTTTCCACACAGGGTGAGAAAAATACTGTTTTAGCCGCTCATTCTTCAGCGGCTATCTGTAAAACTGACAAGAGACATACTGTATTTACTAAACTTAATGATGTGCAGTGTTCTGAATTTACTCAACAGCAAGATTGTATTCTAGTACAAGAGATTACAACTGACTTATCATTTCAAGACACACCGGAGCGTGTTTTTCCTGCTATATTGCAGGAAACTGTAGCAGATCACCCTGGTGTGTGCATCGAAGTGCCTAGTGTTCAATGCGATCCAGCACAGGATAATATGCGCTTCCCTTTGAGCTATGAAGGGCAGTTCTGTAGAAACGGACAATTTTGCGATTCCCCAGGGAATGACCATACTTTTGACTTCAGCTTTCATAAAAACCCACCGGAGAAGCTGGGAGCAAGACCTAAGGACAAACAAATTACCAAACCATATGGTAATGTTAAACGACGATGTAACTATGGACAAAAAGGTACTGTTACACAATTACCTCAAATGTCAAGTCCTCATTTAAGAACAGAGACTGACAATGTTTATAGACATAACAAACAAGGACAAAAACATATTATATGTAATAACAGTATTAATGATGATGCTTCAGATTGTTTGATGGAAACATTTTTATGTGATGAGTATGAATTTTTATATAATGTGAATGGTGAAACAAATGTTAATTCTTATGTACATAATTTTAAACAGAGTTCGGTGAGAGATATGATTTATAATTTTGGCAAGAAGCTTTTGTCATATAAAAATACCAAATTGGATATCGCTTATTTGTCTCTATGTTTAAGCATGAAGCTGGTACCCAAGGGAATTAGATTTTTTAAACTCCCATTAGGTATAAATTATAGCAAAGAAATGAAAAGTGAGTTTAATCAACTATTTGACAATTTTGGTTTTACATACATAAAAACATTAATTAAATATAATGATGAAAAGATGAGTTCAATGACCAATGAATTAGAGAGTATGAATAATGCTATCATTCAGCATCCTGATTTTAATAAATGGAAAGATTTATATAATAAACAATTTAGTGATGCACAAGAGAAAGCAAAGGGCATTTATGAGAGAAAAAACAGGAAATTATTGAGGGATATGGAAGTTTATGAGCAAGATTGTGCCTACATATGGCCTACTGATAGGAAGTTGGATACCAGAGATCGAATTACAAGTTATAATGAGAGACCAAGGAGTGCTAGATTCGAAGAAAATTTTCGGGGGGGCAGATTTTTCCCAGCTCCGAAACAAAGAAATCAATTCAACAGGTGGAAATAAATGAGACAGCAATTATTAAAGTACCATCATCAAGAGCTCCGCAGCTTTATAGATCTATAGTAAGAAGTGAGAAGACCTTAAGCAGCAACAGTGATATAGTAGACAACAAAAGTCTAAATGACAACAAGTCACAAGTAAAGATTCCTGACAGTGTTGACACAAATGAAACAACACATCGGATAATGACTATACACAATGGTTTTAAGGTGTATAACTATACTGACGTTCCTATAGAGAACGAGTTCATCAGTTTAATGAGCGAAGGAATGAAATTTGTTCCTACTATAGGTTTGAATATAGTTGATACCATAAAAGAAATTAAATTGTATTGCAGGAGGCTTAATCTGGCGATGCTTTTTGATGATAAAGCGCCAGATACTCCTGTATGTGAATATAATAAGTTAAAAAAGAAAAGCACATTTGTACCGCCCAATCATCCCCACATACATTGTTATGAACAGATGGTTAGTAAAGATATTTACTGGCTAAAGAATGATATTTCTAAAGATTACCATAAAGAATGCTATGGGCAGGATAATCTCACTGAAAAAGAAAGGGGCTGCTTAAATCATATAATAGGTAATAAAGAAATTCGTATTATGAAGCCTGATAAAGGCAGAGGCATTGTTGTTAGTTACACCACTGATTACAACTCAAAAATGCACAACTGGTTATATGAATCTGGAAACTATGAGGTAATTTCCCTAAACGAAGTTAATATTGGTCATAGAAGAACAGATCTTATAATAGAAGAATATATGATTGATAATAGGATAAGTAATGATACATATACGTTTATAAGAACAGATTATCCGGTACTTGCCAAGATCATTGGGATACCTAAAATCCACAAATCAGTGGAAGACCCACCATATAGACCTAATGTGTCAGGTTCGAGATCCAAAACATTTAATATAGGTGTTCTGATTGATACCTGGACCAAACACATATATAATGCTGTACCACACATCATGAAGGACTCATGGAGTTTCCTAAGTTCACTTAGTGCTGATAAATGGAATAAGGACTACATTTTCATCACTATTGATGTGGTTGACTTGTTCACTTGCATTCCTAAAAATATAGGGCTAGAATTTTTTACCAACAGCCTTAGAAAGTTTTCGGGATTTAGTTAGGACAAAATTTGTGTAGTTACCGAACTTATGTCTTTAGTCCTGGATCATAACTACATCACGTTTCAGGGCGAATATTTTAGACAGCAAACTGGTGTGGCTATGGGAGCCTCCTGTGCCCCTATATTTGCTAACATGGTCATGCTGGAATGGGAAACAGAACACCTATTTAAAAGTAGATTTTATGATCAAATCGAACTTTATACAAGATATTTGGACGATCTGTTTGTGTTATGGAAGGGTTCAGAAACAGAGATATGTGAGTTTATAGATTTCCTTAATAGTACTACTGAATTTTTAAAATTTACTTTCAATTACAGTAGTAAAGGAATAGCATATTTGGATACATTTGTCTGGCACACGGAGACGGGTTTTGCCTCTAGAATATATAGGAAACCCACGTATTCGAATGATTACATTTCATACAGTAGCAATCATCCCCCTTATACATTTAAAAACATTGTCAAAGGACAATGTATTAGAATAGCAAGAATGTCTTCTAGTTTGGATATTATGAAGGAAGATATCAAAATATTAAGTAAAATGTTTGGTGAGAGGGATTACCCGGTTCGAATGGTTAAACGTACCTCACAGTATGTTATATCTCAGTGGGACAAAAAATATAAATCATTATTAGGTACCCAGTACTTAGATAGTACCAGTAAGGTAAAGGAGTTACAACACAATTTTAATAGAGTTTGTGCCCTTACATATTCTCCATATGTGCATTACGTTAAAGCAATTTTAAACAGACATTGGGATGTTATTATTTCCAACAATCTGAATGTTAAGGTAGGAAATGCACCTAGAATAGTATATAAGGTGGCGCCCAATATTAAGAAAATGTTGGAATATACACAAACAAAGAATTGTTCAGTAGTAAAACGAAAGGGTGGATGTATAAAATGTGGAGCATGCCGATACTGCTGTTACATCAATGAAGCAGAGAAAATTATATTGGAAGATATAAACCACACAGTGATTAGATGTTTGAGAGGTAACTGCAATAGTAAACAAGTGGTATATATCGCCAGTTGCAAAGCATGCAAAGCATATTATATAGGAAAAACGGAAAGGGTAATTAAAAAGCGTATTTATGAACATTATTACAAAATACGAAAAATGGACACAAAAAATGCCCTCTATAGACATATTTTAGATAAAGGTGAGGGACACAGTTTTATATTTGCCATTATTGATCAAATAGATATGCAAGAAGGAAATTGGAAGAATCAATTAGCATTGAAAGAAAGTGTATGGCAAATTAAAACTGATGCAACAAGATTTCCAGGCCTTAACGATTCCATTAGCATTAAGCCCTTTCTCATAAGTGATTAAGTATTATTTCATTTCATTGAATTATAGTTCATATAGTTCATTTTTTATAATAAATTTTAATAAATTTTAGAAAATTTTTTTATGACTATTTTGAACATAATTGATGAGACTAGGTAAGGTGTTCCACATACCTGGTCCAATTATTTCTTGATATAATAATACATGATAGTTACTAGTATAACAAGTATTAATTATTATTATGTATAAATTATTTAATTTTATATATTCATATATTCATATATTTATATATTTAGAATAACATTACACACATATATAGTTATTATTTTCATACTATATTCATACTCTATATCTAATTTTAATATGCATATGAAGGTTTTTATTATGTATATGTGGATTTATATTTACATATGATTATTTTCATATATATTTATATTCATAATATTATAGCTTACATTGCACTTTATGTCCATCAATATATAACACATTATATTTTTTCATGCATGCATTGGGATATAATAACATTAATTTTTTGATTTCTAATAGTTAGATCTTGCATACATTTAGCATATTTAAAGCATCACAATATTAACGAGGTTGTAATCTTTTGTATATTATAGAAGCAAATATAGCATTATTTATTATGAATTTTTATTGTATTTTTATAAGTTAGTGTTGTCTTGTGCTTTATGTGTTCTAAGTCTTGCAAGTACAAGATGATGGTCAATGTTAATAGCTGTTTTATTTGCTATTTGGAAAATAGTGCTGCCACTTTAAATATTTCAAAAGGTTTTTGGCGCGGTTATTTTAACCGCAGGCATTCCAGCATAAATGTTCCACATCTTACACTGTTTTGTCGTTCTGAAGAAGACTGGCTTGTGTTCCAGTCGAAAGCGCTTAACTCTTATGTTTTCATGTGTGGATTTTACTGAATAAATAGTTGATGCTTCAATGAGAAGTTTTGGTCTCAGTACTTCAGTATCTTTTGGAACTTGTTCGGACGAGCTGCGTTCATCCCACATTCAACCTTCTAGCGTTTTTGGTTCACTTGTGGTTGTGGTTTGATTTCTGCATTTGGTTCAACATCATATATGTCTACTCCCCTCCACTCTTCTTCCTTATCCCTTCTTCTATTATTCTGTTGATAAGGTGTTTCATTGTATCTCCTTTTATTAACACTTACTGGGTTTGGGTAACTGGTCTTACTATTATATTCCTGAATATCTCTATGAAGTTTCCCCATCTTACGTTGTATAGTGATCTCACAATGTGCATCAATGTCTTTTCTAACTTTAAAATATTTCTCTTTTTCATCTGCAATACTAAAAACTAAATCATTCTTAATACATGTATCTAATTCATGAATGTCTCCCCCCAGTGTCTCTTGTCTTCTTTCATTTTCCTCTATTATTAACTGAACAATCTCTAGTCCACATTTGTTAAATACCTTTATCAAACATTCATGAAACAAAGAGCCAATTTCTACATTATTTGGGTACTTATATACCCTAAGCCCCTTAGGGACTATTTCCTTTGTTAAACATTCATTGAGGTATGCATTTTCAATGCTTAATGTTCTGTATTGTACCATTAATTTATTTAACTTATTTAATTTAACCATATAAGTGTCACCATCATTCCAGTTATTAGTAACTTTAGGTTTGTCACTTGTGAACAAGTATTCTTTTTGTAACCACTCAGTTGTGGTTAAACAGTCAAAAATAACAGTACCTTTAGGTGCTAGGGAAGATTTCGGTCTAGCCCCTTGCTGATAGTGTGTTCTATCAGTCGCTTCCTTATTTCCTGCCCCTGCATCCAAAATCCTTGGCGTTCTTAATGGGTCAAAACTGGTGCCTTCATCCTCGTCAGGGTCGCCGGCTGGATCATCACCGCCAATAAGCTCCCTCTTTCGTTTGGCAGTTGGCCCAAGTAATGCATCCGTTGGGTCTCCATGTCCATTGACTTTCGTTTTGGCAGGAAGTAGACTGCTGCAAAGAGGAGTGAGCAAGTCGATGAGTTCTGTTAGCTGTCCAATCAGCTTGCGTGTCTGCCCCACTTCCTCTTGCTTATCAGATTTCATAACTTAGTTTGCAATTGCAAAGTCCATACGCGACCAAACCACCAACAAAATAACTAGAACTCAGCAAAGGCTGGCTGTAGCTCCAAAATAAACCAGTAATTCTCCAAAGAGCCACAAAAGTCGCGAAACAGCTAAATCTTAATGAAAACAGTTCAATTTATTAACGCACTTCACAGACAGCAAACAAATCGCGTTTTCGTCCCTCTCCACCAGGACTTCATCAGACAATGACATGAACATTCACAATAACTTAAATACAAGGTTCATTATATAATAAACCAATAAAACCATTAAAATGAAATTCAAATACACCAATCCCTATGGTCTATTCCTTATTAATATTCAGTGACACTGTTACATATTCATGAGAATGAAATAAAACCATTATATTCATGTTAGTGGCAAATTTGTTATAACAGTTTCCTAATTTGGATGTAATAGATGCAGATAAGTTGGTTAGAAGGGGGGCACCATACATCAGGGAGGGGGAGGAGGAGGTAAGTGGAGGCAGGAGTATGTCTAGCTAGAGGTGAGAGAAAGCGGTTATTCCTATAAAGTATACCCAGTTTTTGGTGTGTTTTTTTTTATGTTTAGGAGTACATGGTTGTCAAATTGTACGTGTTCTTATAGTTACAACTAGTAACTTTGCATGGGGGGGGGGCGACTTCAATAGGACAGTTATTTTGGCTTAGGATTTGGAAAGAGGTTTTGTCAAAAGAGAAGAATTTTAAAGGAAGGAATATTAAAATTTTGGATTTGTTAGTGTTTAAGGAGAGATGATTTTGGAGCATCCAGGCTTCAGTTGTTGAAAAGGCAGTTTGGGTCTTTGTTAAGGGTTCAGGGAGGTTAGAGGCAGAGCAGACTAAAGTTGCGTCATCTGCATATTTGATTATTTTGCTATTGGGAATAGCGGAGTGAAAAGTGTTGATGAAGATGTTGAACAGCATTGGTCCAAGAATAGATCCTTGGGGTACACCTGTGGGGGTATGAAGAAAACGGGACATGGTTTTCCTCCATTTTACAGCCTGAGCTCTTCAGACAGGCAGCTTGAGAACCAGGAGAGGGTAGTTTGAGAGAGATTTAGGTTTGAGAGATGGCTCAGAAGATGGATGCAGGAAACTGTATCAAAGGCTTTGGAGAGGTCCAGGAGCACTCTGGATACTATTTCCCCAGAATCTCTGGCACGATTAACTGCATCTAGGAAAAAGAGGAGAGCTGTTGTAGTGCTGTGCCCAGGTCGGAAACCATGCTAGGTAGGAGTGAGGAAGGTGGTTTTGAGTTAGGAATGGCATTAGTTGCAGATGAATGCATTTTTCTAGGATTTTGGAGATGGGGAGAGGCCATGGGGCGGAAATGTGAGATGTTAGTGTTTTTCCCACCTTTATGAAGAGGGAAAATATAGGCAGTGCGCCCAGTGGCGGCTGGTGAGTTCAAATCGAAGGGAGGCTGCAGGAGACAGCTGAATGGGTGAGGCCAATGGGAAGGGGTGTGGTCGATTAGAAAGGGGAGGAGCTATGCTCAAAACCACAAAACCTGGAACTTTAATTAAATACGCTGCCCTGGGTACGCTGCCCTGGGTGCCAAACCGTCATTATGAGAGTGCAATCAAGACAATGTGAAGTGTAGAAGAATATTTCAATGCATTAGCTGCATGACAGTTTACTTAATATCTAGAGGGAAACAAAAAGACTGTGAGGCATGAAAAAATAAATTACTTTTTAAATACATTAGTCAAGTGCTGTGGTGGTGGTGCTGCGGTAGCGTTGTCGTAAGTCGCTGTCCAGTTCGATTCTCAGCTAGGGCGTCTTCTGCATGGAGACATGCGTGAATGAGTGTACCTTCGTTGAAGGTTATGCATCAGGGCTGGCAACTCGGCACGTAAAAATCTATCTGCCAATCATTAGCGGACCGGAGTTCCGCTGTGGTGACCCCTAACCGGGAAAAGCCAAAAGACACAACAACTGGAATGCCAGTCAAAATTAAGTACAAGAAAAACAAGCAGCACTCAACTCAAACCACTTCTCCTTGTACTCCAGTTCCAATTATAATTTATATTCAGCTTTATTAAAGTACCAGGTAACATGCTGAAAGTAGCAATTTCTGTGATACCCCCACTTGTAAAAATGTTTCTTATCCAAAAAAGACCTGCTGCCTGACAACAACTATCTACTTGTTTCATGGGGAAAACATGATCAAAGTAAAAAATGAAAAGCAAACAAGAAACAAGCTCAAGATACATTGCTTAAAGGATTACTGTACAGGTAATGGACCACACACGATAGACTGGCATTCTGTTTGGTTTACAGGTAAAGCCTGCAAAGATGACTGCAAGTCTCCAACAAATGTAATGATCTTCTTAAAATAATAATGTAATCCTATTCTTTATTACAAATACTGTCATATGCATTTCAATACCCGAGGCTTATACATTATCTAGCTATGCAGGTATTCTCTGCATGGCAACAGAAAGGCTTTCACTGTTGGCAATTCTTTAACAGTTTGCTTATTAAAGCTTACCCGCACAAGCTTACCTGATGGTCATTAAAGCACTGCTACTTAAAACACAGAGCAACAGGCACTTTGAGTAAAAATAAACATAAATCAACAGTATAAAAATATGACAAACCTGAACATTCTGCAAAATCAAGACAGAATAAAAATAGTACTTGTGTCTACCTTGGATGGAGGGATATTCTGCACATTTACACTGCATAACTGCTCCTTGCCTTGCTTGGACACATCCAGAGTCACACTACATGAGGCAGTGGGGTGCAACAAGTATGTCACAATTTGAAATGTCTCTAGCTGACTGTGATGGCCCTGACACATTTGTCATACCTCTCAACCTCAGAGCAAGAAATCTGGACAAAGCCATACATAGAAGTGGGACAAGGCCCAAAAATAAGGACAATTTTAAATATTGCTCTTATAAACTTAGAAAGGTAATAGAGTAGTAGGTCTTGCATTAGTATGAATTTCTTAAGGGTAAGAAATCTGAAACACAAATATCTGTCATTATTTTCTAACTTCAGTCTTTAATGATTTGCTACTAATTTGCCAAAAAACACAATTTTATGAAAAATGGACCAAAATGTGATGCAAAAATATAAAATAGCCACACAATACAGCTGGAAACCTGTCAAAGAAGGGACACCTTTTTAATATTAGTACTGCTAACATGAGCAGCTGACAATATAAAAGAATCTGCATTAATATTAGTACTGCTAACACGAGCAGCTGACGAAATAAAAGAATCTGCATGCATTTCTGAAATAAAAGTAATCTATAACTCTGAATATTACAGTTATTTCTTAATTGTAAACCCTCCACGTTTTCTTCCAAAATTGCCATTTTGCGGTGGGATTATTAGGGGAAGAGCAACATTTTGAGCCAAAATCAGGGACAGTTCAGAGGTTTGGATATGCCTAATTCTTTAAAGCAATTTATTTGCACATACCTCTCAACCTGTTAATGCAGAAAATCTGGACAAGGCCAAATATACTTATAAACAGTACAAAAAATTGTTGTATAAACTGAGACAGTTGATAGAATAACAAGTCTTGCTTTAGCATGCATTTTTCTGAAGGTTATGAAGTCTGAAAGTCAGTGTCCATCATTATTTAGTGACTTTATTCCAAAATTATTTGCCAAAAAACTACACATTTAATGAGGAACAAGCCAAAAATAAGCAAAAATCTATTCCTTCTGTGAAAATCTAGACAGTTGAGAGGTATAGTTCAGCCGGGGCTGTCGTTGAGTTTGCCGCCCTTCCCCCTCACAAAATCATGGTTGAATGGAGCCTCCCCCCTTCAGCTATTCCAATAAACCATTACTTGGCTATTTCATCCCATTTATCATAAACACTAATGTGAATACTGCTTTACTTCTACAATGATTTGGACTTCATTTGAAAGTTTTATTTTGCATTTTACAGCACAAACACTAAGACATCTGCTAAACAAAGCAATGCAATCTCACAATGAAAACACACTTAGCATTAAAACTTCTCTGCCCTTGAAACTCACATTCATTGAAACAGCATTGAAACAAACATTCAAAGAAAATGCATTTTGCCAGTGACAGATAAAGGTTAACTTTGGGCTGTTTTTAAATCTTAGGCCCCTTGCACATGAAACATACACATGGTCTTTCATACACCTTTCTGATTTTATTAAATTATATTCCTTGTACAATATAGTACAGCTGTAGAGGGCATTTTAAATTTGTTTTGAACATTTTTCCAGTAAACAATGAAACAAAATGCATGCACCAATAATGACAAAACTGCCCAATTCAAAACATTTTTCTAGTAAACAATGAAAAAATGCATGCACCAATAACGACAAAACTGCCCAATTCAAAACATTTCTATCATAAAAGTCTACTCAAACTTCTACAGTCCACCATCATCAGTAAATATGCACAATCTCTGAAGAAGTAAAAGTCATCTAAATAATTCCACATTAAAGAAATCTGTAACTAATGAAGAGGTTGCTGCTAGCAAACAACTTTATATGTCATTGTTTCATCTACAAATAAAGTGTCTGTTACCCTTGAGAAATAAATTGCCTACGTTTCATTAAAAAATGTTAAGCCTGAAAACAACTATCTACTTGTTTCATGGGGAAAACATGTTCAAAGTATCAGTAAATATGCACAATCTCTGAAGTAAAAGTCATCTAATAATTGCAATAGGGAATGGATGGCAAACTGATAACAGGTATCTTTACCAAAAAGGACTGCAGCATCCACCCCCTTTACAATACAGTACAGTATCAGCAATGCATCTATCTACTGCGGGAGTAGAACCCACAGCCTTCTGCATCAAAAGCAGGTATACTACCGGTTTTGCTATAAACAATGCAAGCAGACTCAGCATAAGCATCAATAAACTTTTGTTCCCTTGCAGCTCTCAGCTTTTTGAAAAATCTACTTGACACTCAGATGTGTCTCTGAACTCTGCAGCACAAGAAATCTGGAAAAAAGCCAAAATTTGGGGGGGGGGGCAAAAGACCAAAAAACAGGGACACATTTTAAACATTGCTTGTATAATGTTGGAAAGTTGCTAGAATAAAATGCTGTGTTACCACCATACATTTCATTGCCAAGCATTGAACCCAGGACCCTGTGCAAAACAGTCACAGCAACATACCACTATGCCAAATCAATCATCGACTTTATGAAAGAGGAAGACTGAAACTTAAATGGCTACATTCAGTGAATTCAGTTCTCACCATAGCTGCCAACATCTTAGTACAAAACACCTGAACAAAGCCAATAATGGGGGAATACAGTCCCAAATATCCATCTTATAAACTTATAAACTTGCTATAATAATAGGTTTTGTGTTACTATGTACTTTCTGAAGAATATGAAGTCTGAAATTCCAGTGCTTGTCATTTTTATTTATTTAACATTTGTTAACCAGGGAAGTCTGACTTGGAACAAAAGGCAATTTTTGGCAGAGGAAGAAACACTCCCAACATGTCTTTGTAAGAGAGGACACCACAGCAAACCCACAAAGGACATGCAGACCCCACTTAGAAGGCACCCCAGCCAAGAATCAAACCAGAAAACCTGCAGCTGTTAGGCAACAATGGTACCTCTGCACCACTGCACAATTGGCTGCGTTGAGAAACAAACATATATAGAAACCACAGATTTTATGAGGAACAGAATAAATATGAGGCAAAAATCTGCATTTGTTTTACAAATGGTGGTGGATAGGGAATTCAGGCTCTTGCCATTTGGGCCCAAGGTACAGGGTCCGAGCCTTATTCTCTATCCACCCCCATGTAGTGACTGGGGTATTTCACCCACACGGGTTTCCGATAACTTCATTTAAAATAAGTAAAGAAGATTTTGTGTGTGTGTGTGGCTTCCACAAGTGGCAGTCAGTAGAAAATAACAGACAGTTAATATTCACTGCAGATCCAGATGCTTCCAATATGAATTTTTTTAATAAAGCCATGCAGCAACTAATTTGGTTTCCTCTTATAACACTATATCAATTACAAACATGTAAGAGAATGGCATGTATTGTCCATTGATCTTCAGGCAACACACTTGTCTTTGAGGATGGGAAGATCAGGAGATTATGTACTCTGTCCTTCCACCAGCTACTAGGTTTCATTTTTCTTTTCTGTCCCTGGAGTGCACATAAGGCTCGTGCTGCACTCCTGAGTGTTTCATCATCTGAATGAGATCATACACGGAGTTTGTGGTAGCTGAGGTAAACGTAAAGGACCACACTTGCTTTTGCAGGCCTAGTGGGGCTAACTTAGTCAACAAAGCATACATAAATAAATAAAATAAAGCTGTTCTCATAATGCTGTATTTCTTAAATGTACAGCGCTCTATCACTGTTACTGATAATTGCAAAATCAACTCTGTATTTAAGTGTACAGTAGGACACCTGAGTCCTAACACAGAACAGGAAGCTGGTGCTCTTATAGCTGGCATATAGATCTTACTGCCTACATCACAAATTTCAGTAGTGCATCTTATATGGTGAGTCTGGGCTTGAAGGCAAACAGAATTGTTTTATTGAATGCTCACAACTTTAAACCTATTTGCAGAGTCACTTTTGTTGAAACACCAACGTGTTTTATTCAAATAAAACTGCACTGCTACAGAGTTTAATCATAACTTGGAGATCAAAATACAGAAGGTATAACCTCGTACTCACCTATTTGAACTTATTCAACATATCGTAGACATTTTGCCTTCACTTAATATCCCACAGATGAAAATTCCATGATCCGTGTTACTGCAGTAGATTATTGAAAGACAACATACTATTCACCATTGTTTTTGCCAGGGACTATGCCACCTGCACTCCCTGATGTGTGGTCTTTGCCTGTACACCCACCGTCTCTAAGTGCACATCATGTTAGAGGAAAGTGGCATACAATTAGCCTTTGCTAATTATAAACCGATACCTGGACAATTATAAACCGATACCTGGACAATAGATATATTTCCAAATTCTCTAAAAAATGATCTACTCTAAATGGAAAAATGAATCAGTAGGAAACACAATACACTCTTGTTACAACTGTCGGCTCCTTTCTTGATCATGCTAGGCATGCTGCTAGTTTGGTTTGAAAGGTGCTTAGTGGATGTTTGCCAGGATTTGAGATGAATAAGAAGCTTACAGCTAAGAAATCATCTGGTCATGATCTCTTAGAGGTCTAATTTTACTAGTGACTCAGTGCCTAAGGATCTTATACAACTCTAAATGAAAGCAAGAACTGCTATACAGCACTGACTGACCTCCACTTACAAGTGTTTCTCATATTTCTTAAAATACATATTGTTACTAAGACTACTTTCTCCTGCTGTCCTACTATGAGAGAGATTAATAAATGCTAATATTCCTACATCTTCACCTGTTTAATTACATTCAAAGCATTTAGAAAATCTAATCAGCCAGCAAAAATATTTTTACATCACGGGTCATTACACGCAAATTCTCATGCCTCACATATTAGTCACTGAAGAGAAATGAATGTGGAAAACTGAATGCTGTATTCTATCATACTGTGCTACACATACATACCACCAAGAAGAAAAGAAACTCTGTACCTCTTTTTCAGCCAACGAACGAAATAGGCCGCCAACGCCAAGCAATAAAATCCACCACAACTTAGTCGAGTCAAGTCCACAAGCCACAACCGAAACTGGCTGCAACTGTTTGATTCTCGCTCTTTTCCCAGGACATAAAGCCCGGGAAGAGAGCGACAACCAATCAGCAGCATTTGCCCAGCAAGCACGTCATGACATGCCTGCGGACGTCGCAGTCCGAGCCCCTTCCATGTCTATGCGGTTTGTGTCTCAACCGCATAGACTTCTGGGGAGTTCTGGGCATCACAATGATGCCTTCTTTGCTCCTCCGGGCTGCAATGAAAACATTGCAGCAAGAATTTAAAAAAAAAAAAACGCTGTTGCGATAGAAGCGCGCAATGCATCTTGGCGTAATTCAGTCGGACTCGAAATTTAAAGTATAAAAAGTCAGATTTCATTTTTTTTTTTTTTTTACATTAAAAAAAAAATAAACTAAGTACTCAGCTGTCTAGCTGAGGGGGCTGCAGTCCGGCAGCCCGATGCCACGAGCCACCCCTGAGTGCGCCAGAGTTTGAGGACATAGGATTCCTGTATGGAACTACTGATTAATATACTTATAGGAAAATGCAATTCCATCAGCAGCAGATTTAAGAAAAAGAGAGGATGTTGTCAGGAGCATTAGAGCAGGGTTTTAGTTTGGAGAGAAGTTTTTGTATATAGTTGGTGGATTTGGGTTTTAGGTTGAAGATGGGATTGGAATTAGAGTTAGTGTAAGGAGGGGTTGTGATGGCGGAAGTATGAGTGTATGAGGGGGGTGTTTTTGGTAAAAGATTTTGTTAGTTCAGATATGGAGTTAATAAAGAGAATGATGGCGGGGGAGTGAGTTTTGATTTCCAGAACTGTTTGGGG
>NC_056728.1:976428324-976452154 GCF_019279795.1 Protopterus annectens | reverse complement strand
AAAATATTTGGAGATGATGCAAATGTCAGGAAATTACAGAAACAGCATGTCACTAGACTGGTGTTCCCCAAAGAGATTGGAAAGCAAAAATAAGTTAACATAATAATGTCTTGTGGAAATCGGGGGAACTAAAAAAATCAACACAATGAAATAATAAAAAATTATCTGAAACTGGTTTACAAAAATTAATTTGAAATTGTATACATAAATCTTTCTACTGCTGCCAAACAAATTAAAGAACTATAATGCAAAATAAAACAGAGACGCAGACAGCTGTAAAATCCAGGCTAGGCCTTTACTGAGTGCAAAACACAAGCGCTTTCACAATCTAGCTTCTTCAGGCGTAACAAAGCACTTAAAACAGACACACCTATATACTCACTGCATATCACATGTCTGAAGTCATATGACTAAACATCACTAAAGCAAATCCTTTAAAGCTAAACTAACATGAATTATATTCTAACTAACTAGATGTAAAAAACAATATTTATACAAGACAATGATAAAAATTGCGATGACAAAAAATACTATGTTCCTTCCTAAATAAATACATATAAATATATAAACACTATATATCAATAAATAATATATTTTAATAACCAATTCCTAACCTGCAAAAAACAAATAAATAATTCATATGTCAAAGTTTCATATATAAAAATACATATACATAAACCTATGACTTTATCTGCAAAGAGGCCTCATTTTAAGTTTCGGTCTCAGGGGAATACATTCATTTAGGCCATGTCCACATTTAGTTCAGTTTTTAGTGCTATAACATCGTATGAGACACTGTTGGTGTTGTCCATATGGCTCTGGACAACACCAACAGTGTCTCATACGATGTTATAGCACTAAAAACTGAACTGTTTGCCTTAGAAAAAGAACTGTATAAGTTAAAAAGGAGCCAATTTGAGAAATATCATCTCGAGGTATGTTTAAGAGAACAGATCATACCTCGAGGATTACGCATACTCAAAATGCCCTCATTTCATAATGGGGACAATCAGTTACTAGAAGAATGGCAGAGGATTAATTTACAAGCCAGTTTTGGGTATTTGCGTGCATTAATCTCAGCGGCTGAGAGAGAGATGGCTAATTCCGTGGGTAACATCAATGTACTTTATAAGAGACTGTGCAATAACTTTCCAGTTAAGGTTATAGATGAATATATGGAAGAAATTATGGGCTCCTTGGTACATTATGAAAACAAACTACAGAAAGTGAAGGTGGGGAAAATAATTAGAGATAGAGGCGATTTCCGTACAGGGAATATTTTCATGTGGCCCAGGGATGAACGAGAGACAAGGGAGAGTGATTCTACTGATCCATCACATAGACCGGAAGTGATGACGTCAGCCACCAGAACGGAAGTGGTAACACCGGTGATGACGGACCCAGACATGAGGGGAAGCACGAATATGGCGGAGATGACAGAGATTAATCCAGCAGCGAGCAATAATGATGTTACAACTGGGCAAGCTGACCAGGGAGCGAGGAGGAAGGTCATTGTTACGACGGCACAAATTCATCATGAAGAACGAAATGGTTTAGGAGATTCTTTGCCTGGGGATTTTTTACAACAGTACAACATAGACTTTCTGCTGCTGATGAAAACGTATGGTTTCAAATCCAACAGAGAACAGTCGAGAGGGAGAAGCACTACGAGGGGCAAGAGGAAATGGAAACAACCTCAAGAAAATCAGATGAGTATAAAAAAGGCATTCCTGAACAACAAAAGAACTTAGTGTTGAATTTATCTAAATTTTTATTGAATGACTATTATTTATCTGTTTTATGTAAAGGGATATCGTTTATCCCTATGAGTTACTCCTGCTATGCAGAAGTTATTTTGGACATTAAGATGTTTGCCAGAAATTTAAACTTGAAATTTTTGTATAAAGATAATGCAGATGCCAATAGCAAATGTGTAGGGTTTTCCAAACCCAGATCTTTCATACCTAATAGTAATGTTTTAGTCAATGCTTTTGAGAAATTGTGCATACGAGATATATATGAGGCTAATGTTAAACAGGGATTTAAGCCACACAATAATTTAAAGCAGAATATGACACGACAGGAAAGAGAAGCGTTATTAGAATTAGAAAGGAATGAACAAATTATTGTGAGACCAGCAGACAAAGGGGGTCTCATAGTGGTGTTAGATAGAGATAGTTATAAAAATAGTATATCTGCCAGTCTAAAGAATGATTCTTCCTACGAAATAATAGGAGTTGAACAGGTATCAGGTTATATTTCAAGAGTACGTATGGTATTGGAAGGGCTATTTACAAATGGCATGATAGATGAGAAACTTTTGGAATATTTTTTGGTACATAAACCCACTATACCCATATTGCAAGGCCTTCCAAAAGTGCATAAATCAGTTGTCAACCCTCCAATGAGACCTATTGTCTCTAGCAGAGATTGGTGTACTGAACCAGTCTCGATTTTCATAGAGAAACACTTGAGACCTGTTTTAGACAGCAATAAGTACGTTCTCAAAGACACGGAACACTTTTTAAGGGATTTATATGAGTTTGTTGAAGAGTATGATTCCAATATAATGTTTGTCACATTAGATGTCGTGTCCTTATTTACTGTCATTCTGAATGTAGTAGGATTGGCAGCAGTGAAGGACTTTTTAGAGGTGTATACGGAATATACACCAGAGAAGATATGTTTGTTACTCACATTGTTGGGGTTGGTTTTAGAGCATAATTTGTTTCTATTTGATGAGAAGTTCTACAGGCAATGCAGCGGCGTAGCTATGGGCACATCTTGTGCCAATAGCTACGCCAATGTAGTCATGGTCAAATGGGAAGATTCATACATTTTGAATGGTCCTTATATTCATTTACTCCCTTTTTACCGTAGATTTGTAGATGATGTCTTTATTGTGTGGGGAGGCAATGAACAGCAGCTATCTGATTTTTTAGAATTTATAAACATGAGCACATCATTTTTACAATTTACTCATAGGTCATCAAAAAATAATATGGATTTTTTGGATGTGGAGATAGTTAAATGTATTGAAGGTGGAGTGTACACCAAACAATACAGGAAGGACTACCATGTAAATCATTTATTGCATAGGAGCAGCGCGCATCCACCACATATTTTTAAAAATGTAATAACCAATCAAGTGATGAGAGCCTCTAGGCTCAATGTGAGAGAAGAGGACTTCAGCAAGGAAGTGGAGAAAGTGATGGTGTATTTGGGAGACAGGGGATACAATGATAATACTCTTAGGAAATATGTACCGCAAGCAGTAGGTAGGAGAAAAGATCAAGCCATGCCATTTTTTTCAAGGAAGTTTAATCATGGAAGTGAAAGACAAGAGGCATCCACCAATTATAAACTTAGGATGTCCTTGAAATACACCGCTGATGTACACAAGTACACTGAAATAGTTAAGAAACATTGGCAAATTCTGCTGACTGATCATGAGGTAGCTGGCTTGGTGGACACAGTACCCAGATTTAGTTTTAGGAACAATAGATCTCTGAAGAGGAGACTCTGTTATCCGAGAGATGGGCAGACGAGCAATGGTAGAGGAGGGACGAGACCTTGTGGCAGTTGCAATTGGTGCCAATATATAGACACTAGTGATCGCTTACCATCCAGATTTGGATCGAGATTTTCATTTTGACATTAGAGCTGACTGTCTGAGCCGACATGTAGTTTACTTAGCCAATTGCTGTGTATGTGCCAAATTCTATATTGGGAAGACAGATAGGAGTTTAAAGGAACGCATCAGAGAGCATGTCTATAATATTAGGAAGGGTAATAAGGTGAATGCTTTAGCCAGACACGTTATGAATACTGATATGACCCACATTTTTAGATTCAGAGTCATAGCCCTGTTGCAGGAGAATGTAAGAAGGGGAGATATCTGCAACAGGACAGAAAGTGTAGAAGCCATGTGGATAACTAAATTGATGGGTACAGAAGGACATGGCCTAAATGAATGTATTCCCCTGAGACCGAAACTTAAAATGAGGCCTCTTTGCAGATAAAGTCATAGGTTTATGTATATGTATTTTTATATATGAAACTTTGACATATTAATTATTTATTTGTTTTTTGCAGGTTAGGAATTGGTTATTAAAATATATTATTTATTGATATATAGTGTTTATATATTTATATGTATTTATTTAGGAAGGAACATAGTATTTTTTGTCATCGCAATTTTTATCATTGTCTTGTATAAATATTGTTTTTTACATCTAGTTAGTTAGAATATAATTCATGTTAGTTTAGCTTTAAAGGATTTGCTTTAGTGATGTTTAGTCATATGACTTCAGACATGTGATATGCAGTGAGTATATAGGTGCGTCTGTTTTAAGTGCTTTGTTACACCTGAAGAAGCTAGATTGTGAAAGTGCTTGTGTTTTGCACTCAGTAAAGGCCTATCCTGGATTTTACAGCTGTCTGCGTCTCTGTTTTATTTTGCATTATTTGTCTAGAATTCTTTGGAGACGTTTCAGTGGGTGTTCTCTTTTTGGCAGGTTGTTTTTTGTTCTTTAGTCAAATTAAAGAACTGAATGATTCTGCAGGCAAAGGGGAAGACATTTGAAATGGCACTCCCTTCCTTTCAGTTCTGAGCTGTCAGTTGCCGTGACAGTTTTCACACCTCTGCAGTAGTGTGGCAGGAGGGGACTGTCAATTCATGTTGGACTACAAAAGAACACAGAACAAAGGCATCCAATTTAGCTAGAACTCTGGCTGCTGGTAGATAACTTCAAATTATACCGCAAAGCAAGCTATGAGCTAAACATAAATGAGGGTGATTAGCAACAGAAAAGAAGTAAGCCTGACACAGAAGGAATACAAACTGACAGTGAGTCACAGATTTCCCATTATATGTCAATGGCATGGGAATTCACAGTTACTTCCTTATGTCTGGCATGAGTCACAGAAAGAAGACTTGAAATGCTTTATGGGAAAGAGAAAGGCTTGAAGGAGAAGAAGATCACATTGATATAGCAAGCCCCATCGGTAGCCATCTTGTGGTAAACAGGGTAAAATTACAAATAAAGCACTTAGAGTCATTTTTAGGTGTTAAAATATGTCTGGAAACAAAGACAGACTGAAAAAAACATATTTTTTTTAGTTCTAGGATGGAACAGAGTGAGACCCAACAGTAACAAATGTTAATGCTAAGCACCCCCTGCTTAAGCTGTTAAGGTTGAGTCTTGGGCTAGGCTGTAAAATCTGCAAGTCCTGCCAACAAATAACAGCATTGAAATAAAACATTTGTTTTTTTCTGCGGCACTTTAATAACATGTCCTGTCTTTCTGTTGTAAATGTAGAAAGCTACTAGAAAACAGGATGTATATTTTTCTGTATTCCCTGAATGATATGAAGTCTGAAACCTAAATGTATGTTGTTATTTAGTCTCTTCAGTCCTCAGTAATTTGTCCAAAAACCACAGACTTTATGAGGAACAGACCAAACATGTGAGGAAATCTGCAAAAATCTGGAAATTTGCGAGCAATGAAAAGTGAATGTAAATGTAAGACTGAGTTACACTGCCTTTCTGACAGTGCTCACTAAGCACTTTATGGCTTTGAAAAATAGAAAAACACTTAGTGTGCTTTTCCCCCTTTTTACTAGCAGATAAAGCTCCATGCACTGCAAAAAATTATGATCTGGTCACAAATCCTAACCTAATATTACATGTTCAAGACGTGGATGCCAGGAGTCACCTTCAGAGCTTCGCTCTCGAGGTCAATTTCTTGGCATCCATGTCTCAAGCCCATAATAAGCCAGTTAGCACTGGCCATAATCCTTTATATAATGTACTGGGTTTTGACCTGATCCGGAGGACTTCTGTCTAATTACTAGTTTAAATATAGGGAGTGCTTAGAT
The DNA here is from genome assembly GCF_019279795.1 of Protopterus annectens. Lineage (NCBI taxonomy): Eukaryota > Metazoa > Chordata > Ceratodontiformes > Protopteridae > Protopterus > Protopterus annectens. Next base: position 976,446,274 of record NC_056728.1, on the reverse strand, counting down.
GATGTGTTTATTTGAAAAATGAAATAGCAGCACCTTAAACTATGGGGAGCCTGGGACTTGTGTTTTGCTAAGTGTAGAGACCTGAAACTGCTTACAAGGCAAGTATTGCCATGGTTTGATGAGGGAGCAAACAATTGCATGTGTGAGAGCTACTCAGGGGCCATAGAAAGCTGGAGGGAGAATCTCTCTCACTTTCTTAACCTGTTTACTTTTACACTTGAGTTTTGCAGTTGCTGATTTTCATTAAAATTTTAATATACATTTTTTTTTATTGTGTTGTGCCATGCTAAGTCATTTTTTGTTTCTTTACCAGCTGGTTAATAGAGGATTAAAGGTTAGGACCTGCCTTCACATAACATCTTACCCATAGGTCTCAGAGATTTGATATAATATGGTGTTTTTATGAAGATTTTTACTACAGAACAGGCATAGGTTGGTGCACCCAATTAATAGATCAAGGGTATTGCAATACCGGCCCCATTGTAAACTGGACATGGTCACACTACATGAGACTCATTTAAAAGTGGACACAATAAGTTGATGCATGGAAGATGGGATAAAGAAGTGGTGTCAGCTACAGGGGAAGGAATATAGGAGGTGATGATGGTACTATGCTCAAAGCAGGTCCCTTTTATTTTTCTGGACACTTTGTTGGACATGCAGGGCAGATTATCTGTCATTAAGGGTCTCTGGCACAGGGGGGAATTACTATTATCTTTCTTTACATTCCCCCTACTCCCACCACTGATAGTTTATGTCTTTCATGGCTTACCTGATAACATTTCAGTACAGCATGGTGATTTATAATGGTGGCTGGAATTTTGTAATTTCTGAGACAGGTGTGGATGGGGGGGTTCTGTAATAATAACAACCAACTTGCAAGGGATCTATTGGAGACTCTACAAAGGCTCAATGAATTATAGCAGGCCCTTTGTCTATGTGAGAGTTTAGAGGGGGTGATTGATCTTGAGCCCTATGTTAGGTGCTCTTCACTTCCAATGTTGAGATCTGCACAAGCATCAGAAGCTAACTGAGCCTGTGAATTTGAGGCACTCAGAAAGACACTAGCTTAGCAAGCTATGTGTAAATCTTTGTGCGTGCACAGGATCCCAGTTGAAGTCTGGCAACTAATGGGGAAAAAGGCACTAAGTATCATTGTTTCTCTATTTAATGATGTTCTTCAAGGGGCTTCTCCTCCTCCTATCCGGAAGCAGTCAGTAATAGTGGTTTTCCCTAAAGAATGGAAAAAACCAAGCTTGCTATCCTTGCATAGGCAATGCCAGTTTTGAATCATGACTACAAGTTCTTAATGGTCATTCTCATTAGTCGTTTGACAAAGATGGCCATGACTTTGATATATTAGACCATACAAGCTTTGTCAGGGGTAGACAGACTTTTGACAATATTATAATTAATTTATTTGTCTTCATTGGTTGAGGAAAAGTCCGACTGGGCAAAACCCATTTTCAGTGGAGGCCTGGGGTGCAAAGCTCCACATTTAAGTTACACATGATGTACATTTATAACTGTGGGGTAAAAACATCTGTATATAAGCTTATGTGCATAATTTTCAAATATTTTTAATATTTCTTACATGAACATAACATTTTAACACAAAAAACAAGAGAGAAATTAAGATAAATTGGCTAACAAAATGAACAGATAATTAATTTACAGTAACAATTAATACTTTTAATCGCATGATGTCTGCAGGGAAAAGATCATACTGGAGTGTTCTTGAGTTTAGTAATTTACATACAGACACATAGAATGTAGCTTAAGAAGTTATAGAAATGAGCAGGAAGACAAATGGACAGAGGAAGAATTGTAGTTAGTGGTGGGGTGTGAGAGAAGAAGGAAAAGTAAGAGTTTAAGAAATAAGTGTGATATGAGGAGGAGTGATAAGGTACAAAAAGACTGGGAAGCAAAGTGGCTGTAAGAGTTGGGAAAAAGTACTCTGAGTAAAACTAGCCAGGTTAGCAGGAAGAACAGAGCCATCTTTGGCAAAGGTGCTGTTTGAGCAAAGTTTTCAAACTACTTCAGTTTTCTGTTTTAACTGTGTGGGGATTTCATTTCAGAGTTTTGATACATAATGAGAGTAGAGAGAGTCTTCAGCAGTGTTGAATGCCTTACTGATACATAAAAGTTTATTGCTAGATCAAAGGTGCATCTAGTGGGTGAATAGAACAGTAGAATTTTTTGTAATGCTGGGTGTGACGTCCGGTTAATATCCCACTGGACTGCCACCAATAATGTGATGCCCGGTTAATACCCCACCAGACTGCCACCAATATGTGACATCCCCCACTTAAAACCCGGGTCAGTAATTAAGGAGCCTAAATCCAGTGCTGAGAGTCATGGAAAACACCAGAGCGCAGAGCACGCAAGAGTACAATTCCACAATTTCCCTTAAGAGCACAACAGGAACACACTCTATTTCCTGGAGCTGGACTATATATTTCTGTCTACTCCAAATATAATCCCTTATAATAAACTTCAGACCAATGTGTCCCAGTTTAAGACCTCTGACTCACTCACACTCAAAATTAATTTAAATCTCACACACTCAAACACTTATGGTAAACATGACACTAATTTCCAGCTGTGTCCCTTCCCCGATATAAATGACATGCCCTTCAAAGGGTGGTCAATTATTAAAAATTAAATGTCAAAATAAAGGATAGCTATGACAAGAAGCAGCAGGCATTTGAGGTGACCTGGAGAGTATCAAGCAGGTATAAGCACTCTCTAAACTCTAAAGAATACACTAATTTTCCAGCCACAATGTAAAGTAATAAAAAACATTTAATAATTAGTAAAATGATTAAGAAGAATGTAAATCAATCATTTTCAATAAACACCAGTATTCAATCAACAGAAATGTAAAATTAAACTGTAGAATAGAAGTCCATCATTTTAGAAAAACTCTATCAAAATAACTAAACTTTCCTAATCTAACTAGAGGATACTGTCCTTGATCTAATCTAAAACATAACAGCAAGGCAAAGGCAGGCTTACAGTTTTTTGGTGAGTTCTTTTTTTTTGTATCCACTGCACAAAACTGTAACTCACTGCAACTCTTAACTAACTGCCCTTCAACTGACTTCAGCAGTCTCTTTTGTATTCCAAGTTAACAGTCTCAACTGTCTTATTTTAAAAATAACAATCAGCTGTTTGAAAACGTTCTTTTTCCTGTCAATTGTCTGTTCAAATAATCACATAGCAACCAGGAACATTCTAATGACACCACCTACTGATCAACTGATTATTCACAGATAGTTTGTACTTTAGAATCTTCATCACAAGCATAAATCAAAACACTGACAGAGTCTTTAAACATTTTGTATAAATAGGTTAATACTCAACATTTTAAAAACTTATTTACATTTTCACAATTAGACATGCTGGCAAACAATACAAGTTAATCTGAGAATATACACAAATATCCTGCTAGACATGCTAACACAGAAGACAGTGTTTTCATTTTCTTCACACTGGACATTTGTCCAGAGAGTACAATAGGGTTTGGGTAATGATTAGTTGTGTGTATGTCAACTGGTTGGGAGTTCAAGCCACTTTAATTGTTTTAATGCAAGGCATTGGTGTGTTTTATAAGACTGTTTGGTTGCAAATTTAGCTATGTAGCAGGAGACTAGTTTAGTTTTATACATAGTGCTGATATATGTAAAAATAAGGGAAGCATATAACAGAGAAAGAAGGAGGTAAGTTGCTGTTATGTTTATACTTGCTTATCTGTCAGGTAGTATTTAGCCGTACATAGGGAGCCCAGTTTTTGGTGAGTTTTCTTGATGGAATGAAGTATGCGGTGATCAAATTTGAGGTTGTCATCTATTAAAACTCTGAGTGGTTTAGTTTGGCTTATGGTTTCTATTTTGTATGTTATTACTTGAGGTAATATGAAATGTGTGCTTCTGGTTAATGTGTTGTTTTGGAGTAAATAGCATAAGTGTGTTTTTTTGAAGTTAAGGAGCAAGTTGGAATTTTTTAGCCATATTTCAATGTCAGTGAGTGATATTTGAGTGATTTCCTGTAATTTTGTTATGGATGGAGAAGAGCAGATAAGAGTTGAATTTTCAGCATTCTGCATAAGAGTAACAAGTGTTGTAGAGGTATAAAGTTTATTTATGAAAATATTAAATAGAAGGGGGCTGAGTATTAACCCTTGGGGAACACCAACAGAGACTGGATAAAATGCTCAAAGGTTTTGTTTCCATTTAGTTCCTTGCTGTCGATTGCATAAATAACCATGAAAGCAGGAGAGGAATGGGTATGTGAGACCTATTGTTACAAGTTCAGAGAAAAGCTTTTGGTGGAATAGTATATCAAATACTTTGGAAAGGGCAAGGAAAAGTGATGAAACAAGGTTGCCTCATTTCTGTATTGGTTTACTGTGTTGGTAAAGTTGAGGAGAGCAGTAGTAGTACTGTGGTTGGGCCTGAAACCATGCTGGGTGTTTGAGAGGAGGCTGTGTTGGGTTTTATGTTTTATAAGCTGAGACAGAATAAATTTCTCAAGGATTTTAGAAAAGAGTGATAAGACAGCAATAGGTCTATAGTTTGGTACCTCATTTGTGAAGGGGTATAACACTGAATTTTTTCCAGATGGCTGGGACATAGTTTTCAGATACTGACCGGTGATTTGAATAGAGACAGGGAAGGCTAGAGCTTCTGCACCTATTTTTGAGGAATTCAGTGAGAAGGTTATCAGCAGCTGTGGTTGTTGCTTTTAACTTGGCTAGTATTTCTTTATGGTTGGTGTTGGAACGGACTAAAAACTAAAAGACAGTGTGTTGATTTTGAGAACAGATGGAACTTGAAGGGGTGAGGTGAGGTGGTCATTGATTAGTGATAGAACTTACTGGATAAAATGAGTGTTGAAGTGAATGGCAATGGACTCTTTCTTGTTTAATGTAGAAGGACAGGGTGTAGTGGTATGGCCAGGCTGTAATAATTTATTTAAAGAGGACAAAAATAGCTTGGGATTGTTTTAGTACTTTTTTTTGGAGATTACTGTAGTATGATTTCTTGTCAGATTTAAGAAGGATCTTGGTACAGTTTCTGAAATGTTGGTAGGCATGTTGTGTTTATTGTTATACTGTTCTTTCCATGCTTTTTCTCTTTGTAGCATGAGCTGTTTGGCCTCTTTTGTCAGCCATGGCACTGTGTTAGAGTCTACCCTTCTTGCCCTAACTGGTGCTAAATCATTTAGTATTTTTAGGAAGGTGTAACTGAAGTGAATAACTGCTTCATCTAGGAACATTACTCAATATATTCCACCTATAGTGGGACAAGACTGTAATAAATGTATCCTTGTCAAATTTAGTTAAATTGCATACTTCTTTATAAATTGTTTGGTTGAACCATGTTGTTCCAAAAACAAAAAAGAACACAGGCTTCTGAATCATGTTATTGTCTGATCACATAGATTGGGCGGTGGTCACTTATAGCATCTGGTAAGCAACCAGAAGATTTTATATTATGGGGTTTGTTTTTCATTATCCAGTCCAATGTGGACTGCCTGTTAGTGCTTTTGTTGAATCTTAGGTGACCTTAATATAGACTAGCAATTCATAAACAGCAGCAATCCTAAATTCACCTGTTTGGCAAGGTCACCTAAGAACCCAGCCACTGGGGATGCACAAGCCAGTGCATTTCTTCGTGTCAGTCCCAAGCCTAGATAAATGGGGAGGGTTGCGTCAGGAAGGGCATCCAGCATAAAAATTCTGCCACATAACTTATGGCGAGAAAATTTCATATTTCCATACCGGATCGGTCGAGGCCCTGGTTAACAATGACCGCCACCAGTACTGTTAGCCAACAGGGTGCTGGTAGAAATTGGGCTACTGTTGGCCGAAGGAGAAGAGGAGGGCAAAGGCATGCCCGAAGGCAGGAAGAGAGGAGGAAGGTTAGGAGTGTAGCAGTGAGGGTAGGAACTTTGAATGTTGGCAGTATGACTGGTATAGGGAGAGAGCTAGCTGATATGATGGAGAGAAGGAAGGTTGATATATTGTGCATGCAAGAGACCAGATGGAAGGGAAGTAAGGCCAGGTGTTTAGGAAATGGGTTCAAATTGTTCCATCATGGTGTGGATGGCAGGAGAAATGGGGTAGGGGTTATACTAAAGGAACAATATGCCAAGAGTGTTTTAGACGTGAAGAGAGTGTCTGACAGAGTGATGTTTATGAAGCTCGAAATTGATGGTGTAATGATGAATGTTGTTAGTGCATATGCTCCACAAGTTGGGTGTGCGATGGATGAGAAAGAGAAATTTTGGAGTGAGTTGGATGAAGTTGTGGTGAGTGTATCCAAGGGTGAGAGACTAGTGATTGGAGTGGACTTTAATGGGCATGTTGGTGAAGTGAACAGAGGGGGTGAGGAAGTGATGGGTAGATATGGTGTTAAGGAGAGGAATGCAGAAGGTCAGATGATTGTGGATTTTGCGAAAAGGATGGACATGGCTGTGGTAAGAGGGAGGAGCATAGGGTGATGTACAAGAGTGGAGGAAGATGCACACAGGTGGATTATATCCTATGTAGGAGGGCCAGTCTGAAGGAGATTGGAGACTGTAAAGTGGTGGCAGGGGAAAGTGTAGTTAAGCAGCATAGAATGGTGGTCTGTAGGATGATGTTGGTGATCAAGAAGAGGAGGAGGAGTGTGAAAGCAGTGCCAAGGATTAAATGGTGGAAGTTAAAACAGGGTGATTGTGAAGTGGAGTTTAGGGAAGAGTTAAGACAGGCACTGGGAGGCAGTGGAGAGTTACCGAATAGCTAGGTAACTACAGCAGAAATAGTAAGAGACTGCTAGAAAGGTGCTTAGTGTGACATCTGGACAGAGGAAGGAGGACAAGGAGACCTGGTGGTGGAATGAGGATGTACAGGAGAGTATACAGAGGAAGAGGCTGGTGAAGAAGAAGTGGGATTGTCAAAGAGATGAAGAAAGTAGACATGAGTATAAGGAGATGAGGCGCATGGCAAAGAGAGAGGTGGCGAAAGCTAAGGATAAGGCGTATGGAGAGTTGTGTGAGAGATTGGACACTAAAGAGGGAGAAAAGGACCTGTACTGATTGGCTAGACAGAGGGACAGAGCTGGGAAAGATGTGCAGCAGGTAAGGGTGATAAAGGACAGTGAGGGAAACATACTCACAAGAGAGGAGAGTGTGTTGAGTAGATGGAAAGAGTATTTTGAGAGGCTGATGAATGAAGAGAATGAGAGAGAGAGAAGGTTGGATGATGTGGGGATAGTGAATCAGGAAGTGAAACAGATTAGTAAGGAGGAAGTAAGGACAGCTATGAAGAGGATGAAGAATGGAAAGGCTGTTGGTCCAGATGACATCCCAATGGAAGCATGGAGGTGCTTAGGAGAAATGGCAGTGGAATTTTTAACTAGATTGTTTAATGAAATTTTGGAAAGTCAGAGGATGCCTGAGGAGTGGAGAAAAAGTGTTTTGGTATCTATCTTTAAGAATAAGGGTGATGTGCAGAGCTGCAGTAACTACAGAGGGATAAAATTGATCAGTCACAGCTTGAAGTTATGGGAGAGAGTAGTAGAAGCTAGGTTAAGAAGGGAGGTGATGATTAGTGATCAGCAGTATGGTTTCATGCCAGGAAAGAGCACTACAGATGCAATGTTTGCTCTGAGAGTGTTATTGGAGAAATACAGAGAAGGTCAGAAGGAGTTGCATTGTGTCTTTGTAGACTTGGAGAAAGCATATGACAGGTTGCCTAGAGAAGAGTTGTGGTATTGTATGAGGAAGTCGGGAGTGACAGAGAAGTACGTAAGAGTGGTACAGGATATATACGAGGGTAGTGTGACAGTGGTGAGGACTGCAGTGGGAGTGACAGATCTGTTTAAGGTGGAGGTGGGATTACATCAAGGATCAGCTCTGAGTCCTTTCTTATTTGCAGTGGTGATGGACAGGTTGACAGATGAGATCAGACAGGAGACCTCGTGGACTATGATGTTTGCAGATGACATTGTGATCTGTAGTGAGAGTAGGAATCAGGTTGAGGAGACTCTGGAGAGGTGGAGATATGCTCTAGAGAGCAGAGGAATGAAGGTCAGCAGGGCTAAGACAGAATATATGTGTGTAAATGAGAGGGAGGGTAGAGGCAGGGGCGGCTCGTGCTATAGGACTGCAGGACTGCAGCCCTCCCACCTACAAACAAAAGGAAAAACAAACCGTGAAACATAAAATTAAAGAAAAAAGAAAACAAAAAATTTTTTTTCACGAGTCCCAGAACTAACTCTGCGCATGCGCAGACTGTCCCGCAGATGCCCAGAAATCTGTGCGGTGATGACAGCACAGAACAGAGGAGCTCCGGACTGCTTCAGCAGCAGACAGGACCAATCAGGAGAGAGGTGAGGTAAGTTTTAAGGTCTCATGGGGATTTCGGATGGGCTTCATGGAGGGTGGACTTGTTACTGCTGTGCTTCATGGATTCAGGGCTTTCATCGCGGACTTGTACTGCTGCTTCATGGATGTCGACCAGGCTACTTCATGGACTTTGACACATTTAAACAGGTGTGTGTGTGTGTCTGTGTGTGTGTGTGTGTGATGCCCCAGTTGCTATATACTGGTGGCTAGAGCAAACTCATGGTGGTGTAGTAGGGAATACCTCAGGCTTGAACCCTGTACCTTGTATGCAGGTATTAAGGGCCTAAATTCCCTACCCACCACCATTTGTAAAAAATTTGCAGATTTTTGCCTCATATTTGATCTGTTCTATTCCTCATAATATCTGTGGTTTCTAAATGTTTAAATGCTTGATATTTGATGGTGCAGTGGTAGCATTGTTGCCTCACAGCTGCAGGTTTTTAGGTTTGATTCTTGGCTGGGGTGCCTTCTGTGTGGCGTCTACATCTTCTCCCTGTGTTTTGTGGGTTTGCTTTTGTGTTCTCCCATGTTACAAAGACATGTTTGCATTATTTCTTCCTGTGCCTCTGCTGAAAATTGTTTTTTTTGTTCCAAGTCAGACTGTCCTGGTTAACAAATGTTAAATAAAATTGACAGGCATTTGAATTTCAGACTTCAGGTTTCTGAATGCTTAATTCCTTACATATTTGATAGTGCAGTGGTAGCATTGTTACCTCACAGCTATAGTTTTTTCTGGTTTGATTAAGTGGTTGGGGTGCGTTCTGTGTGGAGTCTGCATCTCCTCCCTGAATGATGAATATATGAAATTTGTCCCTATTGTTGGGACTGTATTCTCCCATTATTGGCTTCGTCCAGGTTTTTTGTGCTAAGGTTGACAGCTATGGCAAGAACTCAATTCACTGAATATGTTTGAGGACTGTATTCCTTCATTACTGGGTTTGTCCAGGTGCTTTGTGCTAAGAGGTTGACCGCTATGGTGAGAACTGAATTCACTAAATGATAGCCATTTAAGTTTCAGTCTTCCTCCTCTTTCACAAAGCAGCTGATTTGGCATAGTGGTATGTTGCTCTGTCTGTTTTGTACAGGGACCTTGGCAGTAAAATGTATGGAGATAACACAGCATTTTTCTTTCACAAAGCAGCTGATTTGGTGTAGTGGTATATTGCTCTGACTGTTTTGCACAGGGACCTTGGCAGTAAAATGTATGGTGGTAACAGCATTTTATTCTAGCAACTTTCCAAGATTATACAAGCAATGTTTAATGTGTCCCTGGTTTTGGGGCTTTTGCCCCCCCCTCAATAAATTTTGGCTTTTTTCAGATTTCTTGTGCTGCGAAGTTGAGATGCAGTTGAGTATTGAGTAGATTTTACAAGGAGCTGAGAGCTGCCGTGGAAGAGAAGTTTAGTGTTGCTTATGCTAAGTCTGCTTGCATTGTTAGTAGCACAACAGGTTGTGTACTTGCTTTTGATGCAGAAGGCTGTGGGTTCTACTCCCACAAGGGGTGGATGCTGCCGTACTGAGAAGGTCTTCCTTGGCAAAGATACTAACTATGAGCTTGTTATCAGTTTGTCATCCATTTCCTATTGCAATATTACTAGCTTATCATTTTTTTAATGTAATATAGGCAATTTATTCCTCAGGGGCAACAGACACTTTATTTTTCGATGAAACCATGAAATATAAAAGTGTTTGCTAGCAGCAACCTCTTCATTAGTTACAGATTTCTTTAATGTGGAATTATTTAGATGACTTTTACTTCTTCAGAGATTGTGCATATTTACTGATAATGGTGGACTGTAGAATTGTGCACATTTACTGATAATGGTGGACTGTAGAAGTTTGAGTAGACTTTTATGATGGAAATGTTCTGAAGTGGGCAGTTTTATCATTATGGGTGTATGCATTTTGTTTCATTGTTTACTGGAAAAATGTTCTGAATTGGGCAATTTTGTCATTTTTGGTGCATGCGTTTTGTTTCATTGTTTAATAAATTTAAAACGCCCTCTAACAACTGTACTGTATTGTACAAGGAATATAATTTAGTACAATCAGGAAGGTGTATCAAAGAGCACATGTATGTTTCCTATGCAAGGGGCTTATGATTTGAAAACAGCCCTGAATTAATCTTTATCTGCCACTGGCAAAATTTATTTTCTTTGAATGTGGGTTTCAATGCTGTTTCAATGAATGTGAGTTTCAAGGGCAGAGAAGTTTTAATGCTAAGTCTCTTTTCATTGTGAGACTGCATTGCTTTGTTTAGCAGATGTCTTAGTGCTTGTGCTGTAAAATGCAAAATAAAACTTTCAAATGAAGTCCAAATCATCAAAGAAGTAAAGCAGTATGCACATTAGTGTTTATGGTAAATGGAGTGAAATAGCCAAGTAATGGATCATTGGAATGGCTTTAGGAGGGAGGCTCCATTCGACCATGTTGTGAGGGGGAAGGGCAGCAAACTCAGACAGCCCCAGCTGAACTATACCTCCCAACTGTTCAGATTTTCAAAGAATGAATAGATTTTTGCTTCTTATTTTTGGTTTGTTCCTCATAAAATTTGTGGTTTTCTGGCAAATCATTTAGGAATTACATCACTAAATAATGACACACTGAGTTCCAGACTTCATAACCTTCAGAAAAATGCATGCTAAAGTAAGACCTGTTATTCTATCAACTGTCTCAGTTTATACAAGAGCAATTTTTAGTACTGTTTATATGTTCCCCCAATATATTTGGCCTTGCCCAAATGTATTGTATTAACAGGTTGAGAGGTATATGCAAATAAATTGCTTTATAGAATTAGGCATAGCCAAACCTCTCAACTGTCCCTGATTTTGGCTCAAAATGTTGCTCTTCTCCTTAATAATCCCTCTGCAAAATAGCAATTTTTGGAAGAAAACATGGAGGGTTTACAATTAAGAAATAACTGTAATAATCAGAGTTATAGATTACTTTTATTTCAGAAATGCACGTAGACTCTTTTATTTTGTCATCTGCTCAAGTTAGCAGTACTAATATTAAAGTGTCCCTTCTTTGACAGGTTCCCAGCTGTATTGCGTGGCTATTTTTTATTTTTGCATCATATTTTTTGGTCCATTTTTCATAAAATTGTTTTTTTTTTTTTTTTGGCAAATTAGTGACAAATCATTAAAGACTGAAGTTAGAAATAATGGCATACATTTGAGTTTCAGATTTCATACCCTTCAGAAAATTCATACTAATGCAAGACCTATTCTATTATCTTTTTAAGTTTATAAGAGCAATGTTTACAATATTTTTGGGCCTTTGCACCACTTCTATGTATGGCTTTGTTCAGATTTCTTGCTCTGAGGTTGAGAGGTATGACAAATGTGTCAGGGCCATCACAGTCAGCCAGAGACATTTCAAATTGTGACATACTTGTTGCACCCCACTCCCCCATGTAGTGACTCTGGATGTGTCCAAGCAAGGCAAGGAGTAGTTATGCAGTGCAAATGTGAAGAGTATCCTCCCATCCAAGGTAAACACAAGTACTACAGTGGCTTTTCATCTGTCCTTGATTTTGCAGAATGATCTGGTTTGTCATATTTTTGTACTGTTAATTTATGCTTATTACTCAAAGTGTCTGTTGCTCTGTGTTTAAGTAGCAATGCTTTAATGATCATCAGGTAAGCTTGTCTGAGACCATAAGATGCAAGTAAGCTTTAATAAGCATACTGTTAAAGAATTGCCAACATTGAAAGCCTTTCTGTTGTTGCCATGCAGAGAATACTTAACTAGATAATGTATAAGCCTTTGGTAATGAAATGCATATGACAGTATTTGTAATAAAGGACAGGATTATATTATTTTAAGAAGCTCATTACACTTGTTGGAGACTTCCAGTCATCTATGCAGGCTTTACCCGTAAACTAAACAGAATGCCAATCATGTATGGTCCATAACCTGTACAGTAATCCTTTAAGTAATATATCTTGAGCTTGTTTCTTGTTTGCTTTTCATTTTTTACTTTGATCATGTTTTCCCCATGAAACAAGTAGATAGTTGTCAGGCAGCAGGTCTTTTTTGGATAAGAAACATTTTTACAAGTGGGGGCATCACAGAGATTTCTACTTTCAGTGTGTTACTTGGTACTTTAATAAAGCTGAATATAAATTATAATTAGAACTGCAGTGCAAGGAGAAGTGGTTTGAGATGAATTCCAGTTGTTTTTCTTATACTTGATTTTGACTGGCATTCCAGTAATGTATTTAAAAAGTAATTTATTTTTTCATGCCTCACAACCTTTTTGTTTCCATCTAGATATTAAGTAAGCTGTCATGCAGCCAATGGATTGAAATATTTTTATTCTTCTACACTTAATTTTTTCTTGATTTGACTCTCATAATGATGGTTTGGCACCCAGGGCAGCGTATTTAATTAGTTAGTTTTTGTGGTTTTGAGCATAGCTCCTCCCCTTTATAGTTGGCCACACCTCTTCCCATTGACCCCACCCATTTAGCTGTCTCCTGCAGCCCCCCTTTGATTTGAAGTCACCAGCCGCCACTGGGTAGAGGAATGGTGAGGATGCAGGGAGTAGAGTTGGTAAAGGTGGACGAGTTTAAGTACTTGGGATCAACAGTTCAGAGTAATGGTGAATGTGGAAGAGAGGTGAAGAAGAGAGTACAGGCAGGGTGGAATGGGTGGAGAAGAGTGTCAGGAGTGATTTGTGACAGACGGGTACCAGTAAGAGTGAAAGGGAAGGTCTACAAGGGGTTAGTGAGACCAGCTATGTTATATGGGTTGGAGACAGTGGCATTGACAAAAAGGCTGGAGTCAGAGCTGGATGTGGCAGAGTTAAAGATGTTAAGATTTGCACTCGGTGTGACTAGGATGGATAGGATTAGGAATTCAGTATGTTAGAGGGTCAGCTCATGTTGGACAGTTTGGAGACAAAGCAAGAGAGACGAGATTGCGTTGGTTTGGACATGTGCTGAGGAGGGATGATGGGTATATTGGGAAAAAGATGCTAAGGATGGAGGTGCCAGGTAAGAGGAAAAGAGGAAGGCCTAAGATAAGGTTTATGGATGTGGTGAGAGAGGACATGCAGGCGGTTGGTGTGACAGAGCAAGATGCAGAGGATAGGAAGAAATGGAAAGAGATGATCCACTGTGGCGACCCCTAACGGGAAAAGCCGAAAGATGATGATGACAAGGTCACCTAAGATGAAGTTTTCCGGGGGATGTTGTTAGATATCCAGTGGAGGATATTTTTGGCTATGGTAATGTTGTTGCCTGGTGGCATGTATACTGTTGAGATACATATAGAGTTCTTTAGGTTGATTTTGAGGTATACAGTCAGAAATTCAGCATTATTAAACTTTGGGATATTTAAATAGGCTAGAGTTGTTTCTAAGTCATTTTTATAAATAGTAGAAATACCACATGTTCTTTGAAGATCTCTGTCCACTCTGAGTATAATAAAACCTGGGGGAATCATTTCATTTTAAGTTATTTCTTGCTTTAGCCAGGTTTCAATGGCAGCTAGAATGTCGGAGGAATAAAAATCTAGAGTAAAAATATAAGCTTGCATGGATATCATGAATATTGTTGCAGATGCTTCTGAGGTTAATGTAGAAAAGAAGAATATAAAAAAAATGCCCCTTCTTACAAAAGGTGCCAATGATATAGGAAAACACTTGCTGATTCTTAGCCTGGATGATGAAAAAGCTTTCCACCAGATGGACTGGGTTTTTTACAAAAGCAGTCCTGTGTCATTTTGGATTTCCTAGCATGTTCATACAAGTCATTTTTAACATTTATCAGAGGTCTAAAGCTAATGTAAAGTCTTACACAGGCTTGTTGGAACTCTTTCCATAGCCAGAGGTACCAGGCAGTGCTGTCCTTTGCCCCCCCCCCATTTTCCCACTTTATTTGGAGACTCTTGCTGAAAAAATAAGAACTTCGAATGTGTCACATTTCCCCCTGGCTGGCAGGACAGCTCTCTTTATGCTAATGGTATTTTGTTTACCATGTCTGATTCAAAATGGGACCTTCATAAACTATGGGATATGCTCAGTGTATAAACTTTGCTGAGAAAAACAAAAGTTGTGTCTATTAACTATTCCCTTTGAGTCATGCTTAGAATGCTTTTTCCTTTCTTGATCGTAAGCAATCTATAACATTCTAAGAAATCTGGTTTAAGCCCCGATATAAAAGCTGAATAAAAAATCTGCCTGCTAGTTTCTGAATAGGATTAAAAATGATGTTGTGAGGTGGAAGCAAATTCCGGCGATACTGTAGTGTACTGGCTCACCGGCAGTTTCGCGCAGGAGTGGGCATGGCCAGGGTGATTGACAAGCCTAAAACCTAAGAAGTGGTAAGGAAATGAGGCATGATTGGCATGCTATGTATATTACCCTGTGATGACATGCATATAATAAATGTAGATGAGCAGGTCAGTACTATACATTCCTCTGATAGTTTATTTATTTGTTTGTAATGCTGGTGCGCAAGGACCTTCTTTTGCTTTTTGCTTAATATAAAGTACTACAACTAATCCTATATAAGTAATCCCAGTGAATATAAACAATTACTTTTTCCCTTTGCTTTTACAGGGGCAAGCCCCCCTGCACCCCCTTGTAGTCGGTTCTTGGAGTTGGTATATAGCGGGGATGGGGGGTGCAGTGCTCCCACAAGGGAGTGCAGGGGGCTTGCCCCATGCAAAAGCAAAGGGGAAAAAGTAATTGTTTATATTTACTGAGAACTCTTGTACAGTTGATGTAATACGGCGGTTCAGGATTACTTGTAGTAGTTTGTCAATTTGGCGGTTGTATTCCAGCATTTGTTATGCTGAAACAGCTAAGCATGCACATGAATTTCAACTCCGTTTAAAGAATCATTATCTGTTAAATATAACTGTGATTACTCATCAAAATGAATATTCATGCCGAGGAAGCCACTTCATTTTTGGTTATTCATAAGTACAGCAAGACGTCAACCAGCTGGGGTGGGGATGGGGCGGCGCTTGCTACTGCGCATCTGGTGAGCCAGTACACTACAATATCGCCCAAATTCCTTTAGAGTTAGGTTAAAGAACTCAAGCAGTGTACTTCCGTATTCAGCTATTAATGTACATATACTAAGCATTTCTGGGATCTCTCCTGATTGGCTTTAATAGGAGGCTTATTAACATATCGTCCACTGACCTTCTTTAATAGGAGGCTTATTAACATAATCAGGGACTTTATTTTGGAAGGCCATAGTCCCACAGCCAATCAAGGCAGCATGGGTGCTCCAGACCCAGCCATGCACTTGGAAGCAGTGCATTTTAAAATGCTGTACCTCTTACAGGCCTAGGTGTACAACTCACTGTGGAAACAACTGGCCTTCTGGTCTAACTTTAAGAGATAAATGACATCTTTGTTCATCCTCCTACTGGCTGTTAATATCTACAGCACAATGTGGAACTTACAAATGCACCCTTGGAGGAACTACAAGTGGCAGGCAAAGCATCAGATATAAAACCTATATTGTTTGGTTTTCTTCTGCAGTCACACCTGCTTATGCATGAGTCACAGAAAGTGATTCAAATCTGAGATGTTAAGTACAAAGAGCTTGTAGAAATGGTCATAGTTAGGTCTTAAACACAAAAATGTAAGTAAAAAAGCCAAGAGGTGGCTTCAATGAGTTTCAGCCTGAAATGAGATAACATTGTTTGTCTCTGATTTTATCACACTGTTTTCTTGTTTTTGAATTTTATACGAAATATAAGAACTTACCTGGTTTACAATTTAGGTTATTTTGGTGTCTTGCAGATTACTCAATTGCTGAAAATATGTTGGTCTGTAGAATTTGGAAATTTTATTCCATGACTACAAGTGGTTACATGTGAAAAATATTTAAGGTATATTATTTTAGGCCCATTACCTTAGTATTTACTTTAGCCTCTGAACCAGTTATATATTAAAAACTCGGTGGTTTTCAGTTTCTTTACTGAAATACAAATTTATACAGTTGTTAATTTGCAGTTTGGGTTTTGGTGTTTTAAGAATCATTCATTGTGCACTGATGAAAATGTATGTATTTCCATATTTATTTTCCAATATACAGCTAGTGTTCAACACCTTGAAACACCAGGTACAATCTTTAGGCCTATTTTTCTAAAATGAACTAGGCCCACTTTTTTAGCTTTATTGTGATTGCTTAAGACAATAATTCATCTTAGTCTGCATTTTTAGAGTAGTAATTTTATATATATATATATATATATATATATATATATATATATATATATATATATATGTGTGTGTGTAAATATATATATATATATATATATATATATATATATATATATATATATATATATATATATATATATATATATATATATATATATATATAAACATACACGTGTGTGTAAATAAATATATATATATATATATATATATATATATATATATATATATATATGAGTTCCATACACTAGATCGAATTTTCACTAATTCGAAATAGTGCATGGAATGCTCACTGCAGCGAAAGTCCACTTAATTGAAAGTGCACTTAAGCGAAGTTCAGTACAACGAATGGGTGTTGTACTGAACTTCCGTGCAGTACTCACGGACCTTAGGGTTAGGACAGGGGGTCATAGTAAGGGGATAGCCCATAGGGCTATCCCCTTACTATGACCCCTGCCCTAACCCTAAGGTCCGTGATGACTGCAGCGCAGTGAAGGACATAGCAATGTCCTCCACTATGGTGTGATAGTCACGAACCTTAGGGTTAGGGTAAGGGGATAGCTTTACTAACTATCCCCTTACCCTAACCCGTACCCTAACCCTAAGGTCCATGACTAACGCACACTTACCTTACCCGCACCCTAACCCTAAGGTCTGCCACTATCGCGCACTTACCTTACCCGCACCCTAACCCTAAAGTCTGTCACTATTGCACACTTACCTTACCCTCACCATAACCCTAAGGTCTGTCACTATCGCACACTTACCTTACTCGCATCCTAACGTCTGTCACTATCTGATACTTATACAGTCGCGCTCGTTTCACATGTCGGTGTTTTCAGCGTCTGGATTTTGAACTGTCGGTTATTTCTGTTGTCGGTCTTCTGGTCTCGGTGTTGTGAATGTCATTCTTGTGTACTGTCAGTCTACTGAAGTAGACCCATATATATATATATATATATATATATATATATATATATATATATATGGTTCCCCTTCATAATATCGAATTACTGAATGCTCGAAATTCAGTAACTCGAAATTATAAAGTCGAATCAACAAAAATCCCGAAACCCACAAGCACAAAAACAAAAAACCCCGAACATACACCACACAACACACCATACCACCCACATAAACTACAAGCCCTACACTACATGTACGCAGGGGCAAGCCCCCCTGCACCCCACACCCCCTACTTATATATTCTAACTCTGAGATTGCACTAATTCACAAAAAAAAGAAAACACTACACAGACATGTTAAACTGCCTCGCACACACACAAACACATCACACATACATAGACACATCAAACACTCACACTCATACTCCCACCTCCCTACCCTAACCCACACGCACAACTTATA
>NC_056728.1:976365824-976425824 GCF_019279795.1 Protopterus annectens | reverse complement strand
TATATACATAGTATATAGCAGTGTATGTATGTATAAATGTATTTCTGTGTGTGTTTGTGTTTGGGTGTGTGTGTGTGTGTGTGTGTGTATATATATATATATATATATATATATATATATATATATATATATATATATATAAAATTTCATAAACCTCGGATGTTGGCTATAATTGTAAATAATTATTTCTAAAAGTATCTTTTCTATAAATATTTGTTGTAAAAGTCTTGTCTGTTCAATTTAAAGTTAACTGAATATCTAAAAACTGCACTTGTGAGCCTTCACCTGATACTTTAAAATTAAGGAAGCTTTTACTATCATGAATGTTATCTAAAACATGAAATAGTTCAGCTTCTTTTCCCTTTGAAATAAAGGAGACATTGTCTATAAAGTATTTACAGATCTCGACGTTTTTAAAACCATTCAAATGGACTAAAGATTCAACTTTCCATGAGCTTAACATGAGGTTTGCGTATGCATGGACTGTATGAGCACCCATAGCAACTCCCCACTGCTGATGGTAAATTACCAATTAAAGTAAAAAAAATTGTTCTCTAAAACAAGTTCATGAATCAAACAAGTTGAATTTTCCCTCTGTTATTAAAGTTGTTATTCAGGTAAAGCATAACCATCTCTGTCCCAAGAACATGCTGGACATTGGTGTATAATGCCTCTACATCCAATGTAACCAAGAATTGATCTTTATCTCTAATTTTATAGTTGTATAATTTATTCAGAAAAACACATGAATCTTGCAAATAAAACCTTGTCTCCAGCACTATTTTGTTTTTGTAGGCATTGATATTGTTGTGGGAGAGGGTTCATCTAATTTGTATAAACACAAAATTCTGTTACAGAAGAAAAGAATAAAGACTTTCGTTTTTTCGCAGTTAGGGGTCACCACAGCAGAACTCCGGTCCGCTCATGATTGGCAGTGGATTTTTATGGTGCTGAGTTGCCAGACCGACTCCCAACCTTCAACAAAGGCACACCCACTGACGCTCGCACCTACCTGCATGTCTTTAACATCACTCGACTGCAGAAAGGACATGCAGATTCCACACAGAAGGTGCTCCAGCCGAGAATCAAACGGGAGAACCTCTTGCTGTGAGGCAACAATGCTAACCGCTGCACCATTGCGACTTCCACAGAAGAAAAGAATGTGGGTAGTAAATTTAGGGGCATTGTTCAAGCCAGGACTTAATGAACATTTCTAATATAAGTGTTTGTTTTTTGTTTGCTTTTGGATTTATGTTATTTCTTCCCCTGCAGTATCTTTTTGGTTTGGATTTGAATTATGTTCTATTTTGAAGTATTTAACTGCTGAACGGCAATGTTAATATTTCCATAAATTAGCGGGGAGTATTCTAAGAACCAAACCATCACAAGAATGGTTGCCGATAGGGTTGACTGTGGTCAGGGATACAGATAATAGGCAAGAGGAGACTGGAATTTATTGGAGAAAACTGGCAAAGGAACCAAGGTATTGGGAGCAAATAACTAGAAAGGGAAATGTAATAGACTGGGAAGAGGCCAAGAATTTATTTGGACTGCAGGTTAGAGATTGCTTTCCCTATCAAGGATTGGTATCAGAGTATAGGAAAAGAGAAAGAAATAGGGGGCACCTTAATGAAAGACCAGCACTGGTAGAGTTTTTAATAGAATCTAGGACAGAAGCTGCCATTACAAAAGGAATAATTACTAAAGCATATAAAATATTGCATGATAATTATAAGAATCAATCAGAGGAGCTTAGAAAGGATTGGGATGAGATTGGATAAGCAATTCACAAACAGATAATGGGGGGATATGTGTATATATCCCAAATATGCAATAAAGTCTAGAAGATTTAGGATCTTTGCCTGAAAGTGTTTACATAGGTATTTTTATACCCCAAGTAGATTGCAAAGAATTTTTTCTCAGGTGGATAGCAAATGTTGGAGGTGTGACGAGCAAGAAAGAGGTTGCTGGAAACATATTTTTTGGGAGTGTGATTAGCTGGCAAACCTTTGGTATTCCCTGTGGACCACTCTGTTGGAGATGCTAGGTGAGCAGATTGGACTGACTGGGGAGATGATTTTTTTGAATCATGCTACAGAATCGGAATTGCATAGGCATAGTAAAGCCTTGCTGAGTTTAATTATGATGGCTGCCAAAAAAGCAATTACTAGAAAATGGAAATCAAAGTCTAAACCAACTTTACTAGAAGTAAGGAATATAGTAACAGAGATAAAACAACTGGAATTGGGATCTTTAGAAAAGGGAAGGAGCAAACTACATAGGAAAAATAGAAAATGTGGGAATAATATATGCAGAGTAGGAATGAGGTTTAAGAGGCAGGATTTGAATGAGCCATATAATGCTTAACTGGCAATGACTGGATGGTTTATAAGTGATGTATAACATTTACAACTGCAGTTGTTTCAATGGTGTCTGTGATGTAAACTGTTTGCAACTAAAGTGACATCATTTTGTATGTTTTTCATTTACATAAATGTAAGATTGCCTTTTGTCTTATGTGTAAATTTAATAAAGGTGTTTGGAAAAAAAACAATGTTAATATTTCATAATATTTCCTGATACATCTTTTTTTTTTTTTTAATTATGGACTGCATCTTTAACTGTAGGCTTTAAGTGCAGTGTTGTAGCTACTTCTGGCCCCTGATCTAGACATGCTTCAGGTATTCTGTGTAGCTTTGGAGGCCATGGAGGTGCTCATAAGGCATCAGAAAAAGTCCAGAGGAAAGCCAGCACAAGAGAACATGGGAGGGAGAGGAATGAATATGACTCAATACTAGAGGCTAGAATAGACAGGGGAATACATGATATGGGTGCACAAAATCAAGTATCAGATGTCACAGGATCATCCTGAATAAGATTCATGAGGATAAGGATGAGCAGCATACTGAAGAACTATCAGCCTGGACCTGCAAAAGTATTTAATAACAAACAGGGTTGTAGACCATGAGATTGACCAGCTCGGTGGGTTGTGGAAAGGGAAGCCACGGAGGCATTCAACAAGGCATACAACAAGTGTAACAGGGTTAAAAGGGATGATAGGAATGAAAGAAAGTGTTAAAAACATAGATAAGCTTATTCTGTCCTTCTGCCAGTACAGTAATATATATACATGTATTCTACAAGGCCTTTGTTTTCCTTGTGCACTGCACTCAGATATTTCAATGTTTTATATGTTAATGTATTCATGTACAACAGTTATATATTATATTGGTTAATCTAAAGGTAAGCAAGTAGTGTGACAAAGCAACAAAGAATGAAGGAGAAGTACAGCTATGCAGTAAAAAAAAGAAAGAATATGAGTTTAACTTGCACAATTTGGAGGAGGACTCTCTGGAGTCCAAATGGATAGACTTTGTTTTTAAAAAACAGAGCTATATGACAGCAAGTGGGCTCAATTTAAAGATACAAGGTGGATGATTCACGAAATGT
Organism: Protopterus annectens; assembly: GCF_019279795.1. Taxonomy (NCBI): domain Eukaryota; kingdom Metazoa; phylum Chordata; order Ceratodontiformes; family Protopteridae; genus Protopterus; species Protopterus annectens. The sequence goes on along the minus strand of NC_056728.1, from coordinate 976,422,374 downwards.
ATGAGGAAGAGTAACTGCAGGATTAGAAAAGCCAAGACAAGGTCATAAAAATAGTGGCAGAATTCAAGAAATCATAAAGACAGACATGATAGTTTATAAGCTAGGTAAAATTTAAAAAGGCATAAGCTGTTTAAGTAGAATCTACACATTATCCAGCAGGTTTGAAGTGGGCGGAATAATGTGTCAGGTGGTCCTTATCTGCATCAAAATACATTTTCTGTTTATCATAAAAACAGAAAAAGCAAAACATGCCAATCCATTCTGCTGTTCAGCAATGTATAGCACACACAGCATGACATAATGTGCTGGTGGAATGCTTGTTGTTGTGTTGATGCCTATGCTATGCTGGTGCTTTGTGTGTTGCTGTATTAGTGTCATGGTTGTGATTGTGTTGATGTCAGGCTTTTTGTTGCATTGGTGCCTTTCTTGTTACTGCTAGTTTAATGCTTGTTGCTGCACTGGTGTCATTTCTGCTGCTTTATCTACTGTTGTACTTAAAGGGTAACTTGATCATAAGGACATTTCATTTCCCCAGTATGTATTTGCCTCCTTCGATTGTGGTGCCCATATTTTCATATCATAAAAAAGTACGACTTAGCAGTTTCTCCCCCATGACATTTCTATCCCAGTCAGCTTTCTCAGTGCACACCACTTTGGAGCTGAATAAAATCTTATTATACATTCTTTGGGAATTTGTCTCTTTGCTCTTGCATAATGTTTGTGTATCACTTCTGGGAGTTTTTTTTTTGCTAAGAAAATCATACACAGCAAGATACCTGTAGCTCTTTGTTTATTATTTCATAGTCACTGAGATCATAAAGCTATTCAGGCTCCAAATTCACAACTCACTGACTTTGTACTATCATATAAAGCTGCATTATTTTCCTTTCCTTAGGGCCATAGACCCATTAAGCCTTTTGCAGTTTGCAGGTGAATAAACCCGATAGCTTATGAAAAACTTTGCTAACAGAACTTTATGTCCAAAGAAATATGAGACTCTAGTTTATCCAGGGAAGAAAAACAGAAACTCAGATTCACTACTATCCTTTTTTTAAATTATGTGCTTATTTATTTTTTTATCCTTTATGCAAGAATTTTTTCACATATAGTGTAACACATATGAAGGAAACAAATATATATTAGGATATTGATATTATATATTATTATATTATTAGGACCACTGAAAACAAAAATAATTTAAAAAAACTCCTCTGGTCTCATTTACATATTTCTTGGTTGTGTAATTGTTCTGACCCTGGGTAGCTTCATTTAATTAGATTATATCATACCTTAACCTTCTATGAAAGCTTGCAACAAATCCTTTCTATACTCTTAGTCAATGTGTGTTTACTGTACTAGCCACTGATCAATGTAACCAAATGACTGAACAAAATGTGGTTATAACTGTATTGTTCATTGTAACACAGTGTGCTCATTATAGTATATTTACTTTTTGATCCTTTCTTGGTCTTGAAACTGTAGTCTATTAACTTTTGATTCTGTACTGTACTTTATTAACATGTATATTGTATTTTCTGTATTTGCTCTACTAATCTTTGTAGACCTTTTAGGCCGCGGTGGTGCAGCGGTTAGTGTTGTCACCTCACAGCAAGAGGTTCTCCCATTCGATTCTCGGCTGGAGCACCTTCTATGTGGAGTCTGCATGTCCTCCCCATGGTTGAGTGATGGTAAAGACATGCAGGTAGTTGCGAGCAGGAATGGGCATGCCTTCGTTGAAGGTTAGGCATCAAGCTGGCAACTCGGCACCGTAAAAATCCACTGCCAATCATGAGCAGACCGGAGTTCTGCTGTGGTGACTGGGAAAAGCTGAAAGACTTTTAATCTTTGTGGACCTTTTCTTCTTGGGCCTCCTCTGAAAATGGGATTCATGCCCAGTTGGACTTTCCCAGTAAACAAATGTAAAATAAATAAATATAAATCACTACAAAAAGTTACTGACAGTATTTCTCATTACTTCCATTCTAAGTAAATGGCACTCTGATCTGACATTTGAGACTTGGGCATATTGCAGCCTCATCATTTGTCCCCTCACAGTGACTTTTGGACAAGAACTATCAGTCTAAGGAAACAAGATCACATTAGTATACCTTCCACCATGAGGGCATTCAGGGTTAGAAAAAATAAAATGTGTAGTAACTAATTATTGTGCTGCTGACAGGCTTGGATTGTGTAAAACCTCATGGCAGGGCAAAGAATCTGTGATTGTCCTTTAATTCTTGAAAACAGTGCTCAGTATATATTTATGACTGTATACTAGACAGTGCATCTGCTCTTTCTGTACTATAACTGTGTCACTGGTGATGCATTTAATATCATGCACAGTAATGACCTATGTGGTTTACTTACTGATTCAGACATACCATCTTCCTGGCATCATCTATAGTGTTCATTCATGTGGGCCCTATAATTTAATGTCTTGTACCTTTTGTAATAGATTTTGCCATATGCTTCCTTGAGCTTTTTTTTTCTTTTTGTTTTTACACTTCTTGGAGTAAGCACCAAACTGCTATGACTAAGGTGATATTTCTCAGTACAGTTTCTGGTGCACTCATTCACATTAGGCCCGATTCCAAAAGGCTTGCTCTCAGTATAAGTGACCACTTACACTGAGAGCAGCCTGAGATCAGGTCTTTTGGAATCTCCAATGCAAGCCTGTTTATAGATAAGCCTTGCACCAAAGTAAGTCACTGAACGCTGAGAGCAAGTCTTTTGAAATCAGGGCATACTTATACGAGAGCAAGGCTTTTGGAATCTGGCCCATTGTTTCTTCACCTTGACTAATATTTTGAAAATAATCTTATCTACTTCATTAATTCTTCATATTACTGTTCACTAATGCTTATGTATATATGCTGTTTTCAATGTTTATATTTTGCTGATGATTGTTTGCATATAGCAGCCATTATGGCAGTTATTCAATTTGTAAAAAAATAAATATATGTTGTCCCCTTCAGCCGCAGGTCATGGCTGAAAACTGACTTCAGACAACTTCAGTAACCTGGTTAATAAATATCAGTAAATAAATAGTAGGAAGAAGCTAAAAATAATCAGTCTCTTATACTTTTTCATGCACCTTGTAATGAGTTACCTTTACTAATTAATATCAGCTTTAAGTATTATACACAAAACTCCTAAATACTAACTTATGAAACATTGCCACACTTATTGTATGAAGTCTTAAATGGACAGTCCCAGAGTTTTTTGTTTTGATTTTAGTCTTTGTTTACATTTTCAGTCTGGCTTTCAGAAAATGTCCCAGCTTTGGCTGCAGGGGCTGGGGGAGGGGTACTTACAGTAAGTTTCAATGGTCTTAGTCAAATTCCATCTCAAATTACAGTTTTACTCACAACAGCTCTCAATGAGTCATTCATTAGTTTCACCTGTGTTTTTTATCCTTTAAAAACTGCGGTGGTGGTGCTGCGGTAGCGTTGTCGCCTCACAGTTAGACGTTGCATGTTCGATTCTCAGTTAGAGCATCTTCTGTGTGTCGACATGCGTGAATGGGCATTCCTTCATTGAAGGTTGTGCGTTAGGCCCGGGAAGCCAGCATGTAAAAATCTACTGCCAATCATTAGCGGACCGGAGTTCCGCTGTGGCGACCCCTAACCGGGAAAAGCCGAAAGACAGAAGAAGAGAAAAGTAGACTTTCAGGAATTGTATGACCTCACTTGCTCCCACTTTGCAGGAAAGCATATGAGAAATGCAAAGCTAAAACGCTAGTAAACAGAGTTTTCTGTTCATTTCATTTCTTATTTTACTTTGTGCTGCTTTCTGAATGATAGCTAAGTGCTACAATGTTATGTATGACTGCCACTTGCTCTGTAGAAAGAATCAGAATGATGCAAGTTTCAAACAGTAGTAGATGCAGTCTTCTTCTTTTTTTAAGTTTTGTTTTTTAATCTCTTGAATACTAGCCAGGAGTAATAGTTTTTTGACCTGTAAAAACATATGTGTGACACAGGAAATAGATTAATTTTAAACAATGAAGTCCCAAACTTACTGTCAGAATGGGGGTTGTACAGTATGGCAACCTATGAAAGTTACACATACTAATTCTGAGATTGCTTTCCTATGGAGTAATATGGCAAAGACTACTATGATTTACTATGAATTCACTAAACTGTACACTTTTGACTATACTGCTTGTTTTTACACTATGCAGAATAAATAAAGGAAATAAAGAGCTGCACAATTAAGATAAGCTTTTTGATGAGTTCATAATAAGTAAACACTGAGATCCTTGCCTAACCATCTCCACTACAACCACACACAAAAATGTAACAACCTTATTGTTTTACATTGATCAGGGTCTAAAAGCTTTGACAGGAGCTAAAGTTCATTAATTGTGTTCACTACAGGGAATGAAGATAGGGCTGCATAAAGTAAACTGAAACAAGAAGAGGAGTTGATGAGGACATGGTAAGTGGGTGGTGTCAACTGGGAGGTGTCAGTTTCTTTCAGTCAGAATTGTAAGATTGTTCCTTTAAATTTACAACTGTTAACACCAGCTTAATATCAACCAGCAACTCGGCTGAAAAGCAGTTTAGAAATATTCACTGTTACTCGGCTAAAAATGAGTTAACTTTAACAACATGTAGTTTCATCATTAATACATATCATATATTATATTACCGTACCAGCACAGATAGTACATAAACAACAGTAAATTAATTACTTTGTGTCATTAGCAGTTACAAACACTCTGCCTCTGGGATTCAGAAAGGCTTTTTGCAATGTTGAAAGCTTCACTTGGATGCATTGCAGCCTTACTGATTCACAGACCATTGTCCCACTGTGGCTTAATCTGGAAGAGGACATAACATGGAGACTAGTTTCATTGAAGAGGTCACATGCAAATGCAGTGGTAAAGAGGAGTGGCCAATGCAAGTTAGCCATGTGTCCTCAGAAATGGTGTAAGCAGTTGTTTAAACCTGTTGAGCAATTCTCTAACTGGTTGCAACAAGTTAAAATTTTCATGAGGAGGAAAAAGTAAATACTGTCAAAAAGACATTAGTCACCCATTCACCCCTATTCATACCTCTCAATCTCTTAGTGCAAGAAGTCTGACATAACAGGGGGACAAAGCCCACAAATAGGAACAGATTTTAAATACTGCTCTTATAAACTTAGACAGTTGTTAGAATAACCGGATTTGTGTTAACATGCATTTTCTGAATGATTTCGAGTCTGAAACTCAACTGTCTGTCATTATTTAGTGACTTCATTCATCAGATCACCCCAGTGATTTTCCAGAAAACCACACATTTTATAAGGAACAGTACAAAAATATGAGGCAAAAGCAGGGGTGGCTCATGCTATCGGACTGCAGAACTGCAGCCCCCCCACTTAGAAAAACCAAAAGAAAAAACTATGAAACAAGAAAACAAAAAAAAAAAAATCACAAGTCCCAACTCTTCCAAGCATGCGCGGACACATTGGGAACTCAGACTGCCTTTGTCAGCAGTCCAGATACAGAAGAAGAAATACCCGGGAATCTATGTGGTGAGATACCCAGGAATCTGTGTGGTGATGACCGCATAGAACAGAGGAGCTCCGGACTGCTTCAGCTGCAGGCAGAACCAATGAGGACTGAGAGGTGAGCTCTCACGGGGATTTCACTGCTGCACGGGCTTTGTTCCTGACTTGGATTGTGCTGCTGGACTGGAGGCTTCATTCGTGACTCTGATTGTACTGCTGCTTCGTGAAACTGCTGGACACATTTTTTACAGCAGGTAGGTGTGGAAACGGTTGCTGGATACATTACTGCTTTGTGGTCGTTGGATACATTACTGCTCTGTGACACTGTGTGTGTGTGTGTGTGTGTGTGTGTGTGTGTGTGTGTGTGTGTGTGTGTGTGTGTGTGTGTGTGTGTGTGTGCGCACGTGTTTTTTTTTTGGGCTACCTCTAGTTGTATTGTAAAACAGCTTACGTATAATGAATGTAAGTTCTTTTCACTATATAAATTTACTTTGTTATGTCAGAAGTAGATAGAGATTGCCATTGATAAGAAAATATATTCCTTGCCATTTATTTAGATTTTTATTGCATAAATATCTGGCCAAATAAATACTCTTTCATTTAAAACAAAACTCAGGACAGGCATAGTAATTCAACGAAAACATGATATATACAAAAATCTTTTACCATCACACATTCTCTTCTCTATAGCTAATGCAATGAGAAGAAGAACAGGAAAAGATAAAGTACCTTTGCATGGAACACAGACTTACAGAAGACTTACTCATTAGTTATTTATTTACATTTGTTATTTGACAGTTTCTAGCTGGGAGGAGGATAGATATTAAGTAGAGTCTAGGACAGAATAAATCGTCAAAAACGTAATATATGAACATGGTATTTAATAACTTATAGTCATACAGCAAATTGCAGAGGATATTTATACAGGCTCTCCAAATGTTTAATTTTCTTGCGTGTGTAATGCCCCAGTTGCTATATACTGGTGGCTAGAGAGGGAACACATGGTGGTGGATAGAGATACTCAGGATTGAACCCTGTACTTTGAATGCAGGTGGCAAGGACCTGAATTCCCTACCCACCACCATTTGCAAAAACATTTGCAGATTTTTGCCTCATATTTGTTCTGTTCCTCATAAAATCTGTGGTTTCTGTATCTTCATTTTTCTGTGCATAGTCCGTAGTGCAGTGGTGCACTAGTAGCATTGCTACCTAACAGCTGCAGGTTCTCTGGTTTGATTCTAGGCTGGGGTGCCTTCTGTGTGGAGTCTGCATGTCCTCCCATCATACAAAGATGTGTCTGGAGCTTCTCCTTGCTCTGCTGAAAATTGTCTTTTGTTTCAAGTCAGACTAGTTTCCTGGTTAAATGTTAAAAAATAACAGGCATTTGAATTTCAGACTTCATATTCTTCAGAAAGTACATGGTAACACAAAACCTTTTATTCTAGCAGTTGTCTAAGTTTATAACATGAATATTTGAAATTTGTCCCTATTTCTGGGACTGTATTCCCCCATTATTGGCTTTGTCCAGGTATTTTGTGCTAAGGTTGAGAGCTATCTATGGTGAGAACTGAATTCACTGAATGTTTGGGGGCTGTATTCCCTCCATTACTGGCTTTGTCCACATGTTTTTTGCTAATAGGTTGAGAGCTGGTGAGAACTGAATTCACTGAATATGTTTGGGGGCTGTATTCCCCCATTATTGGCTTTGTTCAAGTGTTTTGTTTTAAGAGGTTGACAGCTATGGTGAGAACTGAATTCACTAAATGGTTGCCATTTAAGTTTGTCTTCCTCTCTTTCACAAAACAGCAGATTGGCATAGTGGTATGTTTCTCTGACTGTTTTGCACAGGGTCCCCTGGGTTAAAGACGTGGCAATGAAATGTATGGTGGTAACACAGCATTTTATTCTAGCAACTTTCCAACATTATACAAGCAATGTTTAAAATGTGTCCCTGGTTTTGGGCTTTTGCCCCCCCCCCCCCAATAAATTTCAGCTTTTTCCAGATTTCTTGTGCTGCAAAGTTCAGAGATACAACTGCGTGTTGAGTAGATTTTACAAGGAGCTGAGAGCTGCAGGGGAACAAAACTTTAGTGCTGTTTATTCTGAGTCTGCTTACATTGTTAATAGCACACCAGGTAGTGTACTTGCTTTTGATGCAGAAGGCTGTGGGTTCTACTCCCACAGTAGAGATATGCATTGCTGATAATGTACTGTGTTGTAAAGGGGGTGGATGCTGCAGTCCTTTTTGATGAAGATACCTAGAGTAGTAACTATGAACCTGTTATCAGTTTGCCATACATTCCCTATTGCGATATTACTAGCTTATCATTTTTTTTAATGCATGCAACATAGGCAATTTATTCCTCAAGGGCAACAGGCACTTTATTTATAGATGAATAAACAATGACATATAAAGTTGTTTGCTAGCAGCAACCTCTTCGTTGTTACAGATTTCTTTAATGTGGAATTATTTAGATGATTCAGAGATTGTGCATATTTACTGATACTGGTGGACTGTAGAAGGTTGAGTAGACTTTTATGATGGAAATGTTCTGAACTGGGCAGTTTTGTCATTGGTGTATGCATTTTGTTTCATTGTTTACTGGAAAAATGTTCAAAACAATAAATTTAAAATGCCCTCTAACAACTGTACTGTATTGTGCAAGGAATACAATTTAATACAATCGGGAAGGTGCATCAAAGAGCATGTGTATGTTTCGTGTTCAAGGGGCCTATGATTTAAAAACAGCCCAAAAGGGGCCTATGATTTGAAAACAGCCCAAAGTTAATCTTTATCTGCCACTGGCAAAATGTATTTTCTTTGAATGTGGGTTTCAATGCTGTTTCAATGCATGTGAGTTTCAAGGGCAGAGAAGATTTAATGCTAAGTCTGTTTTCATTGTGAGACTGCATTGCTTTGTTTAGCATATATCTATTGGGGTTTGTGCTGTAAAAATGCAAAATAAAACTTTCAAATGAAATCCAAATCATTGCAGAAGTAAAGCAGTATGCACATTACAGTGTTTTTGGTAAATGGGGCAAAATAACCAAGGAATGGGACATTGGAATGGCTGCAGGGGGGGAGGCTCCATTCCACCATGATTTTGAGAGGGGAAGGGCAGCAAACTCAGACAGCCCCGGTTGAACTATACCTCTCAGCTGTCCATATTTTTGCAGAATGAATAGATATTTGCTTCTTATTTTTGGTTTGTTCCTCATAAAATGTGTGGTTTTCTGGCAAATCATTTAGGAATGAAGTCACTAAATGACAGACATTGAGTTTCAGACAACATAACATGCAGAAAAATGCATGATAAAGCAAGACCTGTTATTCTATCAACTGTCTTAAGTTTATACAAGAGCAATTTTTAGTAGTGTTTGTATGTTCCCCCAATATATTTGGCCTTGTCCAGATTTCCTGCATTAACAGGTTGAGAGGTACGTGCAAATAAATTGCTTTATAGAATTAGACATATCCAAAGCTCTCAACTGTCCCCGATTTTGGCTCAAAATGTTGCTCTTCCCCTAATAATCCCTCTGCAAAATGGCAATTTTGGAGGAAAACATGGAGGGTTTACAATTAATAAATAACTGTAATAATCAGTTATAGATTACTTTTATTTCAGAAATTCATGTAGATTCTTCTATTTTGTCAGCTGTTGAAGTTAGATGTACTAATATTAAAAAGTGTCCCTTCTTTGACAAGTTCTCAGCTGTATTGTGTGGCTATTTTATATTTTTGCATCACATTTTTGGTCCATTTTTCAAAAAATTGTGTTTTTTTGGCAAATTGGTGGCAAATCATTAAAGACTGAAGTTAGAAAATAATGGCAGACATTTCAGTTTCAGATTTCATACCCTTCAGAAAATTCATACTAATGCAAGACCTACTATTCTATTATCTTTCTAAGTTTATAAGAGCAATATTTAAAAATTGTCCTTATTTTTTGGCCTTTGTCCCTCTTCTATGTATGGTGGCTTTGTCCAGATTTCTTGCTCTGAGGTTGAGAGGTATGACAAATGTGTCAGGGCCATCACAGTCAGCCAGAGACATTTCAAATTGTGACAAATTGTTGCACCCCACTCCCCCATGTAGTGACTCTGAATGTGTCCAAGCAAGGCAAGGAGCAGTTATGCAGTGTAAATGTGCAGACTACCACCCCCCATCCAAGGTAAACACAAGTACTACAGTGTTTTTTCATCTGTCATTAATTTTGCAGAATGTTCTGGTTTCTGTCATATTTTTATACTGTTGATTTATGCTTATTATTATTCAGAAAGTGCCTTTTGCTCTGTGTTTAAGTAGCAGTGCTTTAATGACCTTCAGGTAAGTTTGTCTGATATTGTAAGATGCAAGTAAGTTTTAATAAGCAGTATTGCCAACATTGAAAGCCTTTCTGTTGTTGCCATGCAGAGAATACTTACATAACTAGATAACGTATAAGCCTTGGGTACTGAAATGCATATGACAGTATTTGTAATAAAGGACAGGATTACATTATGTTAAGCTCATTACAGGCTTTACCTGCAAACTAAACAGAATGCCAATCTATCATGTGTGGTCCATATCCTGTGCAGTAATCCTTTAAGCAATATATGTTGAGCTTGTTTCTTGTTTGCTTTTCATTTTTTACTTTGATCATGTTTTTCCCATGAAACCAAGTAGATAGTTATCAGGCAGGAGGTCTTTTATGGATAAGAAACATTTTTACAAGTGGGGGTATCACAGAGATTGCTACTTTCAGCATGTTACTTGGTACTTTAATAAAGCTGAATATAAATTATAGTTAGAACTGGAGTGCAAGGAGAAGTTATTTAAGTGCTGCTTGTTTTTCTTATACTTGATTTTGACTGGCATTCCAGTAATGTATTTAACAAGTAATTTATTTTTTCATGCCTCACATCCTTTTTGTTTCCATCTAGATATTAAGTAAGCTGTCATGCAGCCAATGGACTGAAATATTTTTTTCTTCTACACTTCATTTTGTCTTGATTGGACTCTCATAATGATGGTTTGGCACCCAGTGCAGCATATTTAATTAAAGTTACAGTTTTTGTGGTTTTGAGCATAGCTCCTCCCCTTTTTTGGTTGGCCACACCCATTCCCATTGACCCCACCCATTCAGCTGTCTCCTGCAGCCCCCCTTTGATTTGAAGTCACCAGCCACCACTGGGCAAAAGTCTGGACATTCTTCAAAAATCTGGGCAGTTGAGAGGTATGCATCTAATTAATAGTCAAAGCTCATACCATGACTACATCTAGGTAGTATAGAGCCATGCCTGTCTGTGTGTTTGTGAGTGTCCCGTAGCATAGCTAGTGTGGAGTGAAGGGGCAGCCTCCCCCAGGTGAAAAGTACTAGGATCACAATCAGCAGATGCCATCTAGGTTCCAGGTCAATGCATTACCGACATTTATATGCTGGTATTGCATTTGTGGGCAGAACTGAAGCTTTTAGCACTCTAAGTATGACATAAACTGTAGCAGCTGCTTGCTACATTGTAGTAAGCATTTTTCTACAGTTTAAAAGGAAATTTTTTTTTAATCTGAAGCACTTTAGCACTCCATGTGTGACACAAATTGTAGCAAACAATTTGCTACAGTTTAAAACAAAGGAAAGAAGAGCTTTTTTTTAAAGCTAACTGAAGTGCTTAGAACTCCACATGTGCTATAAAATGTAGCAACTGCTTGGTAAATGTAGCAAGCAATTGCAACAGATTAAAAAGGAAAGAAGAGTTGTTTTTTATTTGAAAAGAAAGAAGCTCAGAGGAACTTTTATTTTTATTTTTTTTTTTTGCCCTCAGATTTGGCTAGATCATGAGATGGCACTTGGAGGCAGAATACCTAGCTACTCCTGTGTGTGTGTGTGTGTGTGTGTGTGTGTGTGTGTGTGTGTGTGTGTGTGTGTGTGTGTGTTTGTGTGTGTCTGTGTGTGTGTGTGTGTGTGTGTGTGTGTGTGTTCATGTTTGCAATTGTCCACTTCTTTTAAGGCATAATTTAGGATTTATAATTTTTCCACCTTATAACAGGTATAACCACAGGCTAGAGTTTGCTAAAGATATATTTTCTTATAAACAGAGTAATTATTTATTTTTGTAATTTATAAAAACCCAACTTTGCTAACTGTTAGTAAAATGTACTTGTTACAAAGGGAAATACTGCCAACCTCCCTATCTGGAATTTTGTAAATAATTATATGTGATTTGTGAATATAACATGATTTATATAGAAGTGTAACAAAATAAGATACTGCCAGCACAGCTATTTGGAAGTTTGTAAATAATTATATGTCATTCATATGCTTGTGTTACAAATGTATTAGAACTGTATGTCATATAAGATGGTTTGTACAGACGTGTGCTGAATAGATATTTTGTAAAGTACTGAGCTTAGAGGTATGACCACAGTGTACCCTGCTGGATTAGAACATAAATGTATATACACTATTGTAACTGTTTAGATTTATATATTTTAACAATGGAAACTGGAACACAGAAGGCTAATTTCAGAAAAAAATAGCTGAAAATTTTAATTATTTTTTATGACCACATAATAAAAGGATGTTATATTTCAGTTTTAGTCAGTCAACAGCTGACATAATGTCTGTACTACAGACGTTTTTTTGTGTTGTCTTTAAACATGGAGGAATCTAAATTATTTTACAACTTCCACCATTTGCCAAAGGATCTGTGGTCTATGTATTTTCACAGGTAGATATGAAATGCTACTAGCTGCATCAATGGTTGCTTTTGAGCCTGGGAACTGAAGTCAGATGACAAGAAATTATGTCATTCTACAAGTATCCCAGCAGTAATATTTGAGATATTAATTTGGGAAGTCTCTGAGAGAGAGATAACATTCTGCATTTTGTCTTTGACCTGACAAGAAGACCCACTCACCACATTTGTCTTACTTGCTCTGAGTATGTAAGTCTAGGGAACAGTATAATTATTTTTAGATATAGTCAGGAATATAGCTGAGCTTAATTTAGATGATTTTCTTTATTTATTTATTTGAGACTGTCTTGCAATGTTGTTTTAAAATTTTCCTGTGATTTTGAACTCTGATGTGACTGTGATTATATACAGAGTATTTTCTTGTTTTTTTCTTATTTATTATTAAATATATTTAAACATTTCATTGTGGCTGATATTTGTGAGACATATTTAAGTTCTGAGAGTACTTACATACTTATTTGGTGGCACTGTGGGCCACTCCTAACAGCCTTGCTCTTGGTCAAACTACCATTTGTATTGACAGTAACATTATACACTAAGATTGGACACCTTTTGTTAAGGGCCTTAATGTAGCTGATAAGAACGTGGTTGGTGGCAGTAATAACTACTTGATAGTCTGGACAGAAAGGTACATAACTAGTAAACCTGTGCCAGCCTTTCCCAGGTGTGTGTGTGTGTGTGTGTGTGTGTGTGTGTGTGTGTGTGTGTGTGTGTGTGTGTGTGTGTGTGTAACTGAAATCTCAAAGAGTGTGTATGTCAGCTACTTGGGCAGGGACACAAAGTATTGGTTGGGCAGAGTGGGTGCTGGAGGTCTTTGCTTGGCCACTCAGCTGAGATCTCAGCTCTATAGCTGTGCCAGTGGTGAGTCTTACTGAGGATCTGGAGAAAGAGGGAGAAACAAGCCACAGACTGACTGTGGCCTCTTGTGCTCTTAAGGAAAATTGCACTAGATGCAGAGAGCTGCATCTGGAAATACTGTGTGTGTAACTTGTCATCATTCCAATGGACATCCCCCACTGGTGCCAGTGTGAGGATTGAGGCTCCTTGATTATTGTGCCAGTGTTGGGGGCATCACAGTACTTATGCTGTATTACTCAACACAAGCAAAGCAATCAGCTCTCTATTGCTGCAAACAACATTCTGCATGTTGTCAAATATTAATATAGGTTTTTACTTACTACTAAATACAAAATCATATAAATGTGCACAGACTAATAAGAAAAATATTTTTATGTTGAAATTAACTGTTTGACTACTCTATTCAGCAGCCCTATCCATTTATCAAAAATGCCAAGTACTTCTCAATCATAACTTAGCAGCTCAGCCAAATAATGAATCTCTGAAAAAAAATGAAAAAAGTCCTGTTTAAAAAAAAAAACCACTTTAATTCAACTTCTAAAAAAGTAAATACTTTGAAGTAAATATAAAAGAGAGATGAAAGAAATCACTGAAGTGAGAAAAAGCATATCACTCTTAGCAGATTTACAAAAGCATGCCTCTGATGGTCTGGCATTCAGTGGAAGGTGCTATATTTAAGCAAGTAAGATCTTCACTGACAATGATCATAGGATCATAGGAAATTACTAGGCTAATTGCCTTGGGGCCCTTACAAGCCTAGCCAAGAGTTTATTCCCAAAAATAAACCTCAGTCAGCACCTGTCACCCCTGTCAATGAGAGACATAGGTAGAACCCCTGGGACAAATTTGTGTTTTTCCATCCACTCATCAAGGTTGTGCATGATGAGGGTCAGTGAGATACTCAATTTGATGTGTATGGGAAGTCTATTCCAGAGATGAGGCAGCCTCTGGGAGACAAACCTGTCTCTCCAGCAGGTTTTGTTGATGTTGCATATTAGATTCAGGCCTTCTGAGTGGGTAATGTGCAAGGAGTTAGACTTACGGATATGAAGCATCTCTAGTAGGGCAGGGTCCAAGATTGCCTCGTAGGTGAGACACAGATCAACTCTGGGTAATCTGTACAATACCGAGTAGAGTGATAGTGATTTGAGCCTGTCCACATAGGACAGGTGTTAGAGGCCATGGATTCTCTTTGTGAGGTATTTCTGTGGCCTTTCCAGTTGGTTCAGTTGTTTGGAGAGGTACTTACCAAATGGGGCATTGTACTCAATTATTGGCCTAATGAGAGAGGAGTACAGATACGTAATAACCTCCTTTTTTCTGCATGCAATCCATTTATTTATGAGATGAACCAAGTAAAAGGCTTTTCTGACCACTGCCGCTACATGATGGTCGAATGTGAGGTTGTTATCAACCTAAGAACCCAGGTCTCTCATCACAGGTTGTGTGCTTAGGGGGTTGCAGTTGATGTGGTAATCAGTAGGGGTCATGATTTGCCAAATGGTATGATGATACATTTTTTGCATTTCACTTGAGGCCATGACTTTGGTACCAGTCATTAGTTGCTGTCAGACCCTCCTGCAGTATATTAACATAATTTGGGGAGTCAATGACAGCACCCAACTTACAGTTGTCTGCAAACTTGGTCAGCAACAGGCTTTTTGTCTTTGCCTAGACCTCTGAGAAGTAGATGCCAAACAGTAGGGGTCCCATGGCAGATCCCTGGGGAGCTCCACTAGTGACAGGTCTGCTATCAGAGGTGGAGGCATCTATTTTGACCTTGAGGTTCCTGTTGGTGAGCCAGTTCACCACCCACCTGATGAAATAGGGATTTACACCAAGTAGTGTTAGCTTCTCAATGATGTCCGAGTGGGGGATTGTGTCAAAGGCCTTGGCCAAGTCTAGGTAAGCTGTATGTACTGAGTTTCCTTCATCCAGGGCCTTGGTGACAGTCTCAAAAAAGCCAAACAGGTTCAACATGCAAGATCTGCCCTTGACAAATCTGAACTGGGTGGGGTCAAGTGCTTGGAGATTGCCTATGTCCTTGTTTATGAGATCGATAATAATACGTTCCATGACTTTACAGATCAGACATGTCAAGCTAATGGGGTGATAGTGTCTAGGGTCAGTAATGGCACCACCTTTGTGCATGGGGATGACAATGGCAGTTCTGCACTCTGCTGGAATAAAGCCTGTACTTAGGCTGTGGTTGAATAGGGTCCTCAATGGCGAAACCAGTTCTTGCAGGAGATGGTGCAGAATACAGCCTGGGATACTATCAGGTCCCATGGAAGCTGTGTTATTTGCCTTGGATAGGGCCTTTAACACTTGATCTATGGAGATGTGACATGCAGGACAAGTATTGGGGATGTCGAAAGGGCATGGAGGGACAGGGGGGTGATGTTTGCACTGAACCTATCTGCTGGCAGAACCTATCTGCTGGCAGGTTAGCTAAGTCAACAGGATCAGTGTAAGTGATACTTTTAAGTACTAATTCAGAACAAACCTTGGCTTTGCCATGGAGGTTTCTGACATAACTGAAGAAGGCTTTGTGGTTTCCCTTCATTTTGGAGGCTAGTTTCTATTCATAATTGGCTTTGGAGGTTTTCACTAGTGATCTAATTTGCTTGTTGAGGCTAAGGAGGGAGTTTTTCCAATTTGGAATTTGTTCCTTTTTGCCCTTGGACAACAGTTTCTTCATTTTGTTGTAAACCCTGTTGATAGAGGATGTCCTTCAAACAGTTTTTTTCCCTTGTGGAGTAGGATTTAGTTCTGTTGGGTATGACTGAGTCCATGCAATATTGTACAGGTGCTTGTATACTGCATTGGCATACTGTTCAGCCTAGTTGTCTGCATCCCCTAAGGAGGATGGTGGTGTGAAGCTGCTAATACCCTCCCTTAGGAGGTTATAGTCAGCTGTTGAAAAGTTTTTTAGCCTAATTACGGCTGCAGGGGGGGGGGGGGGTTGGGCAGGATGGAAACTTCAAATGACACAGAGCAATGATCTGGTCTCACCAGGTGCAGCAGTTGCTCATGTTGGTGAGAACTAAGTCCAGAATGTTATCTCCCCTTGTGGGGGATGAGACGAGCTGGTCATGTGTGTTAGAATTGATGAAGTCAAGGAATCTTTGAGTGAGTGCATTAGTGCAGGAATAATTCACCCAGTCTATGGTGGGGTAGTTGACGTCACCAAGGATCAGGGTGTTAGGGGGTACCTTGATGGAGTCAAGTAGATACAGGTAAGAGGAGTGGGTGTTCTGAGTCATGGAGGGGGGGGTCTATAGCTGGCTATAACTTGGATGGGTGTCTTGCCAAGATTTTTAGATAAATTGCAACACTACAAGCTGTTACTACATTTTGTGTAACATTCTGTGCACTGAAAAACATCCTGGGTAAGTTGAATCTATAAAACCTATATGAAGTGTAAATGTTATAATTTTGTGATATGCTACTGGAAAATGTGTATGTGCCTCTTAAAATCCTTGGCCAATCGTGAGAACATTCTTGCAGTGGTTTCTACAACTAATTAACTAATCACAGATATTTTACTTCAATAAAAAAGAGAATATTAGTTCCTCCCAGATAGACAACTTGCTATGCTGAAAGGAACACCTGGTGGCATTGACTGAGAGAGGTACCTGTCAACATAGGTCTCAACCTCTTAAGGGGGCTAATGTGGAACACAGACCCTAGCAATATGTGACAAACAGTCAAAATGTGGAATATCATTTTTTCGCACTGCATGAAAACGCATCATTTCCATGGGGCCTGGTTGAAGTAGGCTTTTTGCCAGAAATATTAAGTTAGCAAATACTCTACATTTGTAAAATTCAATAAGACATATGTCTGTAAATAAAGTCAGCAGAAACCATTGTTAAAGTGCAATATACTCGGTAGAAAATTGCTACATAACAGTATTCAAGTGCAGAGCCACTACTGTTCAATACAGAACAGTGGAACAGAGGGTTAAATCAATCACAAATGCGGAGTGTTCTGCACAATCCGGAGAACTTGGATGGTCAGCATACCTCTTATATACACACACACAGATACTGCCACACACATACCCTACACCAATACTTCACTGATAAACTCCTTGACACTTACCTGCTACATGACCTCTCCCTTTGAAAGAAATTGATGAATATGTCCATGTGCCCCTTAGGCCATGTTAATTAATGCAGCTGTTTGTGTTCATTTATTCAACTGTGTGATTCTTTGAGTTTTTCTTTGTGTACATCCCTCTCCACAGGCTTTTCCAGGCAAGAGCTCCTTTCTCTCATTAGTATTGATGTGTCCCATGGAGACAGCCATTATCATATACCCCCCCCCCCAGAGTGTCTCATTGGTACTGAGGTATCCCATGGAGACAGCCACTATGCTGATTCTATAGACTGCATAGAATCACTGAGGCTGGTCTGTTTAAGAATCATAAAAGGCCACCACCAACTTTAAAACAGTCAAGTTAGGGATTATCACATGCAATAGCCCTTTCTGAATCCCAGGGACAGTTTTCCTTACCCATTAATTAATAATGGATATATTTAAACATGAAAACTGAAGGAATGTTTTGAAAAGATGGTGGAAATGTTTGAATTTTGACAGTATTTGTGTAATAAAAATTGACCATTTTTTATACACTGCTTGTGAAAAACGACAAAAATATCCTTCATCCCTGGTGGTCTTTAATAGAAAATACACCATTAGTGTTATAAATAACAATGGAAACTGATCATGTATGGCAGAGAATTAATTGGAATTTTGCATTTGTACTGCGCATTACACAGAGTGAAAGGAAATTGTGTGTGTGTGTGTGTGTGTGTGTGTGTGTGTGTGTGTGTGTGTGTGTGTGTGTGTGTGTATCTGTGTGTGTCTATTTTGTCTGTGGATATGTGTCTAAAAACTGTTAATCTCAATTATAAATGTGCATTAGAGTGAGCTCCAAGACAACTGTAGTATCTCAGAAGCAAGGGAACAAAGTGTGTTATATGCAACCATTATTTCAGAAAGGGCACCTGTTAACACACAGGCAAACAAAAATCAAGATGTATGGCCAAGTCAAAATGAAGTGAAGCATGAGGTCCAAATTGGTTTGCCAACCAAATTACTGTGAAAATCACTTTTGGTTAATTAGGATGGATGCAAAAACTTGCCACTTGATCATCTGCTGCGAATAAATAATTTATGTAGGTCTATATCATAGCCAGACAACAAAGAATATACAAGCAATGGAGTCCATGCCCCAATATTTTCTCTTTTGTGAAAATGATCATTCAATGTCTATATCCCAGCAAAACTCACCCACTCCTAGCAAATACCCAATGCCAATTTGAGGGTACTTTTAGCAGTATAAGCTGTAGGAGAATAAAGAATATTTTGTTTGTCTGAATATTTCTCTGAACCATTCAGTCATATTTCAGCCAAAGCTAGGCCAAAAAAACAAAGGAAGTTAAAACAGCGTATAAAAGAACTCTGTTACCTACATTATAAAAGTGAAGTATAGTGTAAATACTTATGAATAATATAAGGCAATGAAAAATTAAAATATTTTTTCATTGTATACAACATGGCACTGGCATACATTAAAATAACAAGATGTGCCTTATCTACAGACTCATCTGTCTCCAGTCAGTGTACATTAATTTATATTGTAGCTTTCTGTGGCAAACTCATTTGCTGTGATGTGAGATGCCTGAGGTGCTGTAAATGTAATAGAAAGCAAATGGCATGCCCCTGTTTCAGCAGTCTAGTATGGATATGACATTTTAAACTAGTAGGGTTACAGGGAAAAAGGTTAAACAAATTAACAGAATTTATAAATAAGTTGCATTTATTACTCAAGTTAAATAGATCATAGGTGAATGAATGGACAAGAATGTCAGGGATCACAATATAGAATAATACTGGTATTATATCAGAGCATTGCCATTAGGAATAACTGCTTTTCTTTCCTGTTATGTCCATTAGTGATTGAATCTTTGTCAACAAAATTACAAAAAAAAAGTTATTAATTTTTGAACTTTCTAAATATGCAGTCAGATAAAGAGAGCCATAACTTTAAATTCGCTGATATATCTCCACCATGCAATATCCTTTTTGAAAGTATTGCAGCGGCATGAAAACTAGTAGTGGCACGCGATTGGCCACATTTTGTGCCTCCTGATTGTCTCCCTTTGCATCAGGAACAGATGCTTGATTGGCTTGTATACCACAATGCCGATTGCCTTTAATTGCGGTATATGAGCCAGTCAAAATTCGCAAAGCAGAGCCACCCCTGATCAGTGTGGAACAGCAGAACAGTGGGTTATATCAACCACAAATGTGGAGTGTTCCTCACAGTCCAGATCACTTAGATGCTCAGTCTGTCAAGGTTAACTATGGGCTATCACTGAAGGATTGTGCTTAACTTTTTCTGTTACGGGCGAGCCCTAGGAGAAAGGCTTGTGGCCTGGGAGCTGATAGCAAGGCCAAGTAGAAAGGCCTATTGCCTTCAATTAAACTATTGGAGTATATTAGATAGGAGCTCAGACTGAGGCCTGGGAAAAGGCCTCCATGTCCCACAAAAGGATGAAAAGTAGGCACATCTTAAATTCTTTCTTTATCAATGTGAATAGTATCAGTTCAAACAAGTGATTAGATGGACCATTTTTTAAATATGTGCCTGGATGGATGGAGCTTCTTGAAACATTCAAGCCCTGTATTCACTGGATTCTACTTATAACCCTTCTTTTAATTGGCAATTTCATAACTGTTTTACTTGTTAAGTAGATAAGCCTGTTGGGCAAATGGCTCCTTTTTAGAGGCAACCCATGAGTGATAGTAAGTAAGAGTCATATAGTAGGTAATTGAAGGCTGTTGGAGTAAACCCAGGACTGCTGCAATTTCTGGACGTTGCAGTATATAGTGATAAACTACTGTTCCAAACTTTTGCTTCCTTGTTTACAAGTTGGGCATTCTGTTGGTTGGTGAGTGTACAGTATACAGAGATGTAGTGGGGTAATGCAAATGTCATTTTATTTATTTATTTATTTATTTGACATTCATTTACCGGGATAGTCCAACTGGGTCAAAAAGAACCCATTTTCAGTGGAGGCAAGCTCCAAATACATACGCTAATAAAGAAACATAGTGAAAAACAGTGAAATACACAAAAGTAGTTACAGAATCATGTGATGAAACAGATTACTCAGCATTTTTACAGCAAAGGAGGCATGCAGTGTAGATACAATATAATACATATTTTGTAACATGCAATGTATATTCAATATAATACATATTTTCCAACATAGCTTTAGGATATGGGGTCTGTACATTCTCTGATACAGTCAGTGGTCAGAAGTAGAATTTTCTGAGATCAATTCTTAGTGCGGAAATGAGGTGCTAAACACTTTTTTGTGAAACAGAGAAAGCATAGTAGTAAGAAAGAGAGAGGAGTGTAAGAAGTGGGAGGTGGGAATCTTAGGTAGTGTTAGTTGGTATGATAGAAGAAGAGGTGAAGAAGTCAGACAGGAGAGGGTCTGTAAGAGGGAGAGAAAAAAAAGAAAAAGTAGAGGTGAGGTTAGGAACAGAGTACAGACACAGCCAATAATTATTTAGATGTTGCTTTAGGGAAGTTTTGAAGGCTGGTAGTGTAGGAATAGTTCTGGTAGATAGCGGGAGTTTGTTCCAGACTTTGGCAATCCAGTGAGAGTTTAGGCTCTGTCCTGGTATTTTAGAGGGCTTGGAGATAGTAAGTAGTTTCTTATCTTTGGACCTAAGGGATCTATTGGGGTTATACGTTTTACTGTATTGTTCAGAGCTGGGCAGACTAAGGGTTTATAGAGTATATTGTGTATCATTAAGAGTTTGATGTATAGAAGGTGATTAGGGAGTTCTAACCATTTTAGGATTTGTAGTGGTATACAGTGATGTGTGCTGGATTTTGGGTTGGTGCCAAACTTAGCTACTTTGTTGTAACACTGTTCCATTTTGGATGTAATGGAGATCTGTAAGTTAGAGAGAGTAGAGGCACTATATAGTAAGGAGGGGAGAAGGAAGGTTTTGGCAAGAGTGGTCTTGGTTTATGTATTCAGGTAGTGCTTATTTCTATAGAGGATGCCAAGTTTCTGGTGAGTTTTTATTTATATTTTGTTGGCCATGGAGGTAGAACTTAAGTTGATTGTCTATGATGACACCTAGTAGTCTAGTGTGGTGGTCTATTTCAGTGATGGCATTGTCTGCCAAGTGTGTTTTGAATTGATTTGTGTCAGCTGGGTGATTTTTTGGGCTGGAAGAGAAGGAGTTTTTTTTTGGCTGGGGGGGGGGGGGTGATAAGCCAAGATTCAAATTCAGAAAATGTTTGCTGTGTGATGGAAAGAAGTTGGGGTAGTGTAGAAGTGCAGATAATGGTGGAGTCATCTGCATATTGTATAGGTGTTCCACTGGATGAGGCTGTGCACAGGTTATTTGTAAATATATTTAAGAGCAGGGGATCAAGGATGGAACCTTGTGGGAGTCATCCAGTGGGGTTATGTAGAAAGGAAGAAATCTCGTTAAGCCATTGTATGGGGAGCTTTAGAACAAGTATTTTATTAGTTGTTGATGAATACATTTTTCTAGTATTTTGGATATGGGAGATAGAATGGCTATGGGTCTGAAGTTAATCAACTGTGTGAAATTTCCCTCTTTGTGAATGGAAATGACATGTGACATTTTCCAGATGCTTGGTACTAAAGATTTTGATATAGATCTGTTGAGCAAGACACTGATGGGGTACGCAATGGAGTCAGCATCTAATTTGAGGTATTGAGGTGTGAGGTTGTCTGCAGAGGTGAAGCAGGGTTTAAGTTGTTGCAATAACCTTTTTATGAGGTTTGTGGGTATGGGTTGAAAAGAGAAAGTGCTAGAGTATTGGAAAGGGGTTTCAGGCTGTTGTGGTACTGTAGATCAAAACTATATAAAAGGGCACCGCTAAAAGTATTTGAGGAAGAGGAGATTGGGCTATGGTTGGGGGTTTTAGAGATCAGGTCAGCTATGGATTGTAAAAAGTGATTGTTAAAGTCTTTAGTTATTTGAGAAGGGGGGGCATTAAGTGAAGGGCAAAGTTTTTTTTTTTGTGCGGGGGTTAAGTAGGGTTGAGATAGAGGACAGAATTTGTCTGGGTTAGTTTTGTGTTCATTTTGTATGTGGCTGTGGTATAATTGTTTATCTTTTATTAGCCTGTGTTTTTACTTGGTTGCATAGTTGTTTGTAGGCCATAAGATCTACTTCATTTTTACTTTGTTTCCAGAGACCCCAAACTATATCTCTTTTTTTCATTAAATGTGTATATGATTTGATTAGCCAAGGAACAGAGTTCTTGTTAATTCTTTTAGTGCATACTGGAGCTAGATTGTTTGGTATATTTAGAAAACTGGTGTTGAAATAGTACATAGCTTCATTTAAAAGGATATGTTTTAGTGGTAACCAATTTATTTCATGAAATAGTTCTTTGAATTTATCTTGACTAAAATTAGTTAGGTTGTGGATGGATTTTAGAGTATATGTTTTTGGTAGGTATGCATGGGTTCCAATGGAAAATGTGGGTTGATGGTCACTTAGGAAATTAGAAATTGTGCCAGCAGAGCTAAAGTTTGTAGGATGTGAACCAGAATCCAGCCTAAGGTAGATTGTTGAGGATGGTCTTTATTTACCTAGTAGGGTGGTTAATAAGTTGAGAAAAAGCATAGAGGTTGATGCTATGAGTTTGCAATTGTGATGAGAGAGAATGCCAATCTATGTCAATGTCACCTAAGATATAGTAAAAAAGAAAAAGCAAACTCCACAATGTTGTACAGATGTTTTAATAAAATAACAAAGCTTTCAGACAATAGGTCCTTCTTCAGTAGAAGTAGAAACTAACATCCTTCATACTAATGGATTCAAACCACATGACACAGCCCTAACCTATCAATCACTAACAAATAAATGATCAATTAGTGAATTTAAAAAAACTTTTTTAAAGCAGTATTCCATAAAATAAAAAACACATTACATCACATAGAAAACTTCAATTTATATAGAAGCTCCTGTTATTTAGTGGGTTTGCTGCTGCTTCTTTTTTAATATAGGTTTTAATGTCACCTGTTTGTTCAAACCAGGGTAAGAGTCCACTTGTAAACAAATAATCCACTTATATTCCTTAGTATCTAATCTATTTATCAGGTCACCACGTCT
Organism: Protopterus annectens; assembly: GCF_019279795.1. Classification (NCBI taxonomy): domain Eukaryota; kingdom Metazoa; phylum Chordata; order Ceratodontiformes; family Protopteridae; genus Protopterus; species Protopterus annectens. The sequence continues at coordinate 976,399,088 of NC_056728.1, read as the reverse complement.
AATATTTGAAATTAAAACATCTATCACACAAAACAGGAATTGCTGTGAATCATCAGTCATACATTTTGGCTAAGGAGTTGGTGGCAACCTTCCTCCATATCTCTGACTTATGTTCTACAATCCTATCTCATAGCCTTCTTGCAGACTTACCAACATAAAAGCAAGGGCATTGTTGGCATAAAGCCAGGTAAATCACATGTGTTGTGTTACATGTAGCTGTGCAATGAAAAACAAATTTTCTACCATTTAAAGGATGAATAAATTCAGTAGCTGTAGTTACACTAGAGCAGCATGAACAGTTATCGCAGGAACAGGTGCCATTTGTATTATAAATAGTAGAGCTTGCCCTATTTAAAGTAAAGTCCTTGTAACATAAGCGTTTTTTCAAGCTATCACAATTTCTATAGGTGAAACATAGTTTATCAATAAGCCATTTTCATGGTCAGGTATTGCTTTTAAAATATGCCAATTGTTTCTGATAACGTGTTCAATCAACTTACTTACTCTACTATAGGTCATTAGATATCTCAAGGTATTATCAGAGTGGGAGCAGATCATATCAGCATCACCATTGTTAGAAAAATATGGTTTAGCCTTTCCTCCTCTCATTGATACTATTTCATTTCTAATCCCATCCAAATCATTCTGATTATAACCCCTTACTAATAAGTCATTGCTCATATCCTGCATCTGTTTATAACATATCTCATCCTGAGTATTTCACCTGCTAGCACGCAAATATTGACTCTTCGGAATACCCTTAAAGACATGTTTAGCATACATGCTAGTCCTATGTAAATACTTATTTACATGTACATCTTTTTTGTAAATACTAGCTTCAGTTTAGAAAGAGTAACCTCCAAAAAATTAATATTGGATTCAGAGTACTTAATTTCAAACTTCAGAAAATTATTTACATTATTCAAATAGTTAAAGAAATTTACAAGCTCCTCACTGGTACCATGCCATGCCAAAAAATGTCACCCACGAAATGCTTGTAAAACAGAATCCTGGATTCACATCTAAGATATGGTCTCATGCTCGATTGTTTGGGTGGTCCAGAATAGTATGTCTTCTAATGTGGATATATTACGTCCAGGGTGAATATAGAGAACAATGGTGCAGATTTGTTTCATACTATTGAGATTTAGAAAGGATATGACCATTTCAGCATTAAAAAAAGTGGGAATGTTGTTTGTAAATGGTTATATTAAGGTACGCTTTTGTAGGGTGAATAGTACCCAGTGCACCTGCACAGTTTCAGCCTCCTAGCTATATACCCATCTTGGAGTAAATTCGCTTTTCAATGGGTATTTTTCTATGTATATAGAATAGGCTGGAAATGCATACAGAAAGATAAAAAGAGTGAACGATCATACAGAAAGAACAAGTTATGCCACAGCCAGGACTGTGGTACCCTTTTGTAGGGTGGATAGTACCCAGTGCACCAGCACAGCCTCAGGCTCGTAGTTTTACCCCTCTTGGAAAAAATAGTTTTCAATGGGGTATTTTTCCTCTATATAAAATAGGCTGGAAATTCATAGAGAAAGCTAAAAACATAAATGATCATACATAAAGAAAAAGTTATGGCACAGTCAGGATTGTGGTACCCTTTTGTAGTGTGGATAGTATCCGGTTCTCCTGCACAGTTTCAGCCTCCTAGCTATATCCCTCTTGGAGAAAATCCAGTTTTATGGGGTATTTTTCTATGTATACAGAATAGGCTGGAAATGCATAGGGAAAGCTAAAAACCGTGAATGGTCATACAGAAACAAGATGTCATACCACAGCGAGAAATGTGGTACCCTTTAGTAGGGTAGATAGTACCCGGTGCACCTGGACAGTTTCCATCTTCTACCAATACCCCTAATTCAGTAAATCCAGTTTTATGGGGTATTTTTCTATGTATATGGAATAGACTGGAAATGCATAGAGAAATATAAAAACAGTAAAGGGTCATACAGAAAGAAGACGTTATGCCACAGCGAGGATTGTGGTACCCTTTTTTAAGGAGGATGCTACCCAGTGCACCTGCACAGTTTCAGCCTCCTAGCTATATCCCTTGTGGAGTAAATTCACTTTTCAATGGGTATTTTTCTATGTATATAGAATAGGCTGGAAATACATACAGAAAGCTAAAAAGAGTGAACAATCATACAGAAAGAACAAGTTATGCCACAGCCAGGATTGTGGTACCGTTTTGAAGGGTGGATAGTACCAGATGCACCTGCACAGTCTCAGATGCCTAGCTTTATCCCTCTTGGAAATAATACTGTTTTCATGGGGTATTTTCCTCTATACAAAATAGGCTGGAAATGCATAGAGAAAGCTAAAAAAAAAACAGTCATACAGAAAGAAGAGGTTATGGCACAGCAAGGATTCTGGTACCCTTTGTAGGGTGGATAGTACCCAGTGCACCTGTACAGATTCAGCCTCCTAGCTGTACCCCTTGTGGAGTAAATCTAGTTTTATGAGTTATTTTTCTATGTATACAGAGTAGGCTGGAAATGCATAGAGAAAGCTAAAAACAGTGAACAGTCATACAGAAAAAAGAAGTTATGCAGTGAGAATTGTGGTACCATTTTGTAGGGTGTATAGCACCCAATGCACTTGCATGGTTTCAGCCTTCTAGCTATACCCCTCTTGGAGTAAATTCATTTTCAATGGGTATTTTTCTATGTATATAGAATAGGCTGGAAATGCATTGAGAAAGCTAAAAAGAGTGAACGGTCATACAGAAAGAACAAATTATGCCACAGCCAGGATTGTGGTACTGTTTTATAAGGTGGATAGTACCCGGTGCACCTGCACAGTCTTAGACTCCTAGCTTTAGCCCTCTTGGAAAAAATACAGTTTTCATTTGGGTATTTTTCCTCTATATAAAATAGGCTGGAAATGCATAGAAAAAGCTAAAAACATAAACAGTCATACAGAAAGAAAATGTTATGGTACAGTGAGGATTGTGATACCCTTTTGTAGGTTGGATAGTTACCAATGAACCTGCATAGTTTCAGCCTCCTAGCTACTCCTCTATTGGAGTAAATCCAGTTTTATGGGGTATTTTTCTATGTATATAGAATAGCCTGGAAATGCATAGAGAATGCTAAAAACAGTGAACGGTCATACAGAAAGAAGAAGATATGCCACGGCGAGGAATGTGGTACCCTTTTGTAGGGAGGATAGTACCCAGTGCACCTACACAGTTTCACCTTCGTAGCTATACCCCTCCTGGAGTAAATTCACTTTTCAATGGGTATTTTTCTATGTATATAGAATAGCCTGGAAATGCACTGAGTAAGCTAAAAAGAGTGAATGGTTATACAGAAAGAACACATTATGCCACAGCCAGAATTGTTGTAGCCTTTTATGGGGTGGATAGTAGCCAGTGCACCTGCACAGTCTCAGATTCCTAGGTTTACCCTCTTGGAAAAATACATTTTTCATTGGGGTATTTTCCTCTACATAAAATAGGCTGGAACTGCATAGAGAAAGCTAAAAACATAAACAGTCATACAGATAGAAGAAGTTATGGCACAGCAAGGATTGTGGTACCCTTTTGTAGGGTGGATAGTACCCAGTGCACCTGTAGAGTTTCTGCCTTTTATCTATACCCCTCATGGAGTAAATCCAGTTTGATAGGATATTTTTCTATGTATACAGAATAGGCTGGAAATGCATAGAGTTAGCTAAAAACAGTGAACGGTCATACAGAAAGAAGAAGTTATGCCACAGTGTGGATTGTAGTACCCTTTTGTAGGGTGGGGTGGGTAGCACCCAGTGTACCTACACAGTTTCAGCCTCCTAGCTATACCCCTCATGGAGCAAATTCACTTTTCAATGGGGATTTTTCTATGTATATACAATAGGCTGGAAATGCATACAGAAAGCTAAAAAGAGTGAATGATCCTACAGAAAGAACAAATTATGCCACAGCCAGGATTGTGGTACTCTTTTCTAGGGTGGATATTACCCAGTGCACTTCCACAGTTTCAGCTTCCTAGCTTTACTCCTGGGTCTATATTAGAACATTGAAGTTTCATAACTTCGAATGTTCTAATATTGACCCCTATTCAGTGAAAGCTGAAAACATCGAACATACAGAACAGTGAATTTTTGCCTAGGGAAAAAATTTGCTGTTCCAAAACACATACACACAACACAAGCACACCTAACAAACAGCAATCCACACACATACACCTAAAATTTTACACCTAACCCTACACTAAACTATACACACACCACTAACTATCCACTTACCTTAACCCAAACCCTAACCCTAAGGTCCGTCACTATCGCACACTCACCTCACCCGCGCCCTAACCCTAACACTAATTCACCTACCCCGCCCTAACCCTCACGTCCACACAATCACACACTCACCTGACCCGCGTCCTAACCCTAACTCACCAAACTCATCCTAACGTTCTCGTCCACACAATCGCACACATACCTAACCCGCGCCCTAACCCTTACTCACCTAACCCTCATGTCCACACAATCGCACACATACCTAACCTGCACCCTAACCCTAACCTAACCCACACTCAATTGCACACTTACCTGAACCCGACCCATAACTTTCCACTACAGTGCTGAAAATACTGAAGCAACAGAAATGGACAACCAAATTCTTTCCCTAGGAAAAATTTGGGTTTTCTGTTGCTTCGATATTTTCAGCTTTTTCTGAATAGGTACATAATTATGGTAATAAGAAATATGACAACAGTAGGGTGTCTTTTCAGACCAGCTTCACTAGTGACAATAAATATATTATTGATATTATTTCTAGAAACTGGCATATTTTGACAGCAGACATAGAAATCAAAAATATAATAGGTGAGCATCCAACTTTTACCTATAAAAACATGAAAAACCTGAAGAGGTTACTATGTATAGAGAAGAAAAGAATATGTACAGTTAGTAATAACATTAACATTAACATTTTTGGCACCTATGCATGTGGCAGATGCAATATGTGCCCTTGGATATCCAAACAACAGCCCTTTGAGCTTCCTGAACTATACTATAGATTTGAACCTAGGTTTTCAGCTACATGTGAAACCAAGAATGTGGTGTATCTGGCTAACTGTGAGTCATGCCCAGTTTTCTATATAGGCATGACCACAAGATGCCTAAGAGATAAAATACAAGAACATTTGCATGATATTAAAAAATTGGACTTAAAAAATGCATTAGCTAAGCATATTATGGAATGCCATGGTCATAATTTTGTTTTTAAAATATTACAAGTGAGTACTTATAGTGATAGAAAAGGAGATAATTTTAATAATTTAGAAAATTTAGAGCTAAACTGGATATTGAAATTAAGGGCACAATATCCACCAGGTCTTAATTCTTACGTTAGTATAAGATCTTCTCTAAAGAAACGTAGATTCAAATAGAATAGTTAGAGTGTTTTATACATATATATGTTTATTTTTGTATTGTGCATCATTTGTAATCAGTTATTGACTCATTTTATATTAAGAGGTTTTACATTTATATACATTTATATATTGTTATACATTCATAGATACTATAATACATTTTATATATATTCTTAGATATGTTTTATATATCCCTCTTCTTACATTTTCTTCACATATTTTTCATGTGTTTTATGTTTTTCATGCTTCTTCATGGTTTTTGTGTTTATTTTTTATGCACAGTTTGCTCATGTATTTCATGTTTTTTCTATGTATTTTCTTGAATTTGTCATGAATTTGGTATATATATATATATATATATATATATATATATTTTTTTTTTATACATTTTTTATGTGACTGCATATTTATATCTATTTATATGTTTCACTTCTTAGTTACTTCTACCTCTTTATGGTTGCAATAAATTGAATGAATGTATAGCTTAGTTGATGCAGGTCTATCAGCTTTAGAGTATCACTTTTAAGCTTAGTTGCTGATGTGTTTTTTGTGATATTGTCTTTGTCTTACAATTTATTAATAATGAGCTGCTGAATTGTTTAATTACTTGATTTTGTAATTAATTGATTCAATTAATTGAATTGGTTTTAGTATAAAAGATCCTATTGAATTGTATACAGTAGATCTGAAGAAGCGTGGTTTGTTACACGCGAAAGCGCTCATCGTTTTTCCAGTTTGTTCAACAATAAACAACTTTCTTTTTTCATCGTGGTGATCTGCCTCTAATTTATCCTATTGATACTTATTTTGGCGTTTTTGGAGGTATCTTCAAGAGACAGTTTTTGCTTTTTTAGCCTTATTGTTTTTTTGTGTGCTTGCACTGTCTCTACACGATGGAAGGGTTACCTGTGGAGCTTGACTATTTGCTGGAGAAATCTAATCAAAACAAAAGATGGAACACATTAATTGACAAAAGAGACAACCCGTTGCTCAGTATGGAGCTTTCTGCTGTCGCTAATCAAACTGAACCAGGTACTGTAAATGTTATTCCTGAATTTAATTCTCTATATAAAGAACTAGAGAATAATCTTTATAAGCTATTCCGTTTAATTTGGCAACGCAGGCACCTTGAAGCGTCCCTACATTTTAAGGTCATACCACGAGGTATGAGGGTTTTATGTATGCCCTCGTATGGCAGTAGTCATCCGGAATTGCTTAAAAAGTGGCAGAAACTAAACTTGGATTGCAGTTATGGTTACATGAAATTACTTATTGATTATTTCTTGCCGATTGAAACTGAACTATCGGCTCATGTAAATACATCATTCACTGACCTTTCTACTAGATTTAAAGGGGAAACGTTCTCCAATAGATTGGACAACCTTTTATGTCAAATTGATGCCTATAGTGATAGGCTTCAACAAACGAAGCTTCGCAAGCTACAAAGGGACCATCGGGATTTTATTAAAGGAGTACAACGGGTTTCTAAAAAGAGTTCCTCAACTTCCCTGCCTTTTTCCTCCCTATTTACACGTTCCTTCATAAACAAACAACAAAGCATCATTTAAAACATTTCAATTCCCCTCACTTTTCTGAAACAAGCCTACCTTAGTGTACAGGGATTGTTTCCCTTTCAAAAACATTCTCTCGCGTTTAAGTTAAGCATGCTGGAGTCCCCCAATTACTGACATCATCACGGCCAGGCAGTGGAGGTATTTTTTTTTAACAGTTCCCTCCCCCGAAGTGACATCACCGCAGCCGGCCTCGGTCAAACAATCAAACCCACCCATTCTGTGATGTCACAGCTGCCTTGTTCTTCCCCCAGCCTTGGAGTGCTAAAATAGAGCTGCAGGAGGTAGAGAAGTTCTTTTCCTGTCGGTGTTTCCAGGACGCATTATTTTGCCAAAGGAACCTGTTGCGGGAAGCTTTGCTGTTAACAGCGTTTTTTCAGGGATCTGCTAAATTGGTAAGTCAACTTTTTTTTTTAATTCTCTAAAGTTGTAGCTGAATTTCTTCTGCTTTTGCTTTATTTAGTAAGAATAAGCAGTCTAACTTGCCATTTTTGTGCATTCATAGCTGTATTTAGAAACACGTACACGTGTTTTTGGTTTGTTGGTAATAGTAACAGATTTCGTTTCCAATAGGTGTATGTGTTTTTGTGCGCATAACTATGCGATCATGATCTGCCTAGCCTTCTATTTACACTCGCTAAGCTGTTTATTTATTTTTTTCTTATGTAACACTAGCTAGATCATGATTGCACAGTTATGCACACAAAACATGAGCTGTTGTGGTTGATAACTATTAGTGCTAACAAGCCGTGCTACCTCATTGACCCCGAGTACCTTTTCATGGCGCCTCTGTGCTTAACACTGAGCATGCCATGAGAAGCAGTAATTAGAAGAGAAACTGGCATCCTGATTTGTAGCTGACCTTAATGTAAAACATGCTGAAATGGTAACGGCCATGTAAAGTATCTTCTATACTTACCATTCAGCGTGTTTTTACATTAAGGTCACGTTAAAGATATTTTATAAAATCCCATTTAAAATTTCCCGCTAAAGCAAGCCCCACCCCCAACAGTAACAGCAACAGTACATCTGAAAGCTGCGAGTTGCTCCTTCCAAATTTCAAGTTACATTCCTAGGGCGCCGTTGTTGTGGAAGTCTTTTACATAAATGTGTGGCAAGCACAACATTACATTAACATTTTTTTCATAATGTTCTTCTTTGTTTACTTTACCTCTCAATAGATGGCTGACATTATTTGGCGAATTATAACAGACTTTACTCCTCTTATGGCACCTTACTGAGGATTGAATTCACCAAAATATAATAGCCATTTAAGTTTCAGACTTGATATCACTCTAGCAACTTTCTCAGTTTACACGAGCAACTTTCTCAGTTTACACGAGCAACGTGTAACATATATCCCTGATTTTAAGCATTAATGCCTCCTCCACATCATTACAGGCTTTGTCCATAGTTACTGTGTAAACAGGTAAGCTGCCAATATTTTGTAACAGCAGTTTTTAACATATTCGCCTTTTTCTATCTATCGTTCATTGAGGTTCTTTTCTGCAGGAACCCCAATGAAAGTCCGTTCTAAACCACAATGTGTTCAACTTATATACTTCAGCGTATAAGCGCTGAACAATGTCTTACATTAGATCTCTTTTGTTTTGTATGATCATTCATTGTGGTTCTTACAGAAGGGAACCGCAATGAAAAAAACTTTGTAGTAAACGGCTTATTTTCGCGTATTATTTGCGCTTCCTTCTGTAGCCAGTGATTGGTAGATAAATGGGTCCTGTTATATTGGCACTGTAGTTTTTAGAAGTTAGCTATAGTAAATTCTGTTTCAATCACTGAGTTGGGGCATAGTATTATTAAACTGCTGGATTGCTGTCATTCTTTTTTTACGTTTCAAACTGCTTATTGTTAAAATGTGCTTTAGGCATAGACGTGCTGGTCTTGTTTTAGGCTTTTTTATCGGTTGTATAGATTTCCAAACTCATATGTGCTCAGTATGTTAATTGAATGTCATGTATGGCTGTGAATATCACTGTGTATGTTACTTTTGGCAGATGGTTTGTGAAGAAAAGCATTATGTTAGTAGAATAGGTGGATGAAAAGCCAAATAATGTGGACACCCTTGAGTCAGCTGGACTTTTAGCTGGTATAGTCGTTCAAGGTATTAAAAATACACTTTTTTGTCACATTGAGTCTCTGGCTCAATGTGAACTGTTTTAGAAATGCATACATACTCTTAAATAAAACTTCTTAAAGCAGCTATATTTACATGTCAGACCCTGGTGCAGAAACATCATTTTAAGCAGCATAGGACCTGATGCTTTGTTTACTTTATAAAATAATACATGTATTTTGGATGATTTTCATCTAATATTTGGAAATATTGCAGGTAAGCAATCCAAGTTGAGTTTTGCTTATTTATATGTGGTGTAGTTTCAAATCTCCACCCATCCACCTATTTTTTACATACATATATTTGAATCAGAGCATGGGGTTGGACTGACATTCCAAGTATGAACTCGAGGCTGTTTTGATGCAAGTGGAGTAGTTGATATAACAGCCTGAGAGCACAGGACATTGATGTTCCACACAACATACTCTTTAGTTGAGAGGTAAACAACAGTCTACAACAGGATCTCTACAGCAAAGTAAATTCTAGCTTGCAAGTCAAATTTTTAGTAATTGTGTGAGTGAATGTGAAATATATATTAGTTAAAAACTTAGTACTTGGTGCCAGTTTGGTAGATGCACTGTTGTTTAAAAAGTGAAATCATGACTGGCTGCACATTCCGTATTTGTTTTTGCATAGAATTTTTTTGTGGACAGTAGAACCTGTTAGCAGCTTAGCTGTGAACAGTGCCCAGTGAAGAAATTGTGGGCTAAGGTTTAGGATGTCTTATTTGGCCTGTGACTAGGGAAATTTTATGCATGCCTTTTTCACCCTTCCTGCCATTTTATTACTGTTGTAATCCACTATAAACTAAATATTAAAAGTAACTAAATATATACATATATTTTAGTATTCCAGAAAATCCCATAGATTTGTATGTAGATTTTTAAAAGATGTGAGAAGAATGGAAAGGTGGTGCTGGTGATGAGGTTACAATGCTGATTTAGAGAAAAGGAAATTGGTGCAAAAAAATGAAGGAACTTGCATGACGGTTGGAGTAAAGGTAGGAAGAAAAGTAAAATATTGTGTTGGAAGGTTTTTGTGGTAAGTTAAATAAAGGAATGTCTAACCATGCAGGGTTACCAGTGCTTATTTAAGGGCTGATTTAAGGCAGTAGATTGTGGAAGAAATGGGATATGAATTAGTTAAATTATCTGGATGTATTTGGAGCATGTTGTCTTTGGATTCTGGTGTTGTAGGCAGTGGCTTATTCACTTTTTTTTTTTTTTTTATGAAGTTACATAAAGCTGTATCATGAGATCTGCTGGAGCTAATGTTTTTAAGTGGGTGGTAATTTGCTTCCTGCTGGGGTTATGGCATTTATGTAGTTGTGATCTAGCTGTGTCATGACGGACGTTGCAACCAAAGCTTACATGCATGTAATGTAGATCATTTTAATTAATTGAGAGCTGCTCTGTGATAAGCGCATAGAAGTAAATTTGCCTGATTTCCAATTTGGTATAGTAGTAGTTTTGGGGAACGTGATGGCATATTCCTGGCCTTTTTTTTTTTTTTCAAGATACATCTCACAACCTTGGCGATTCATAATGTTGTCTAAATGAAAACAGACTACGCCAACACACTCCCATTTGCAAACATTATGCATCACGTATCTACCTAATTAATTTCATTTAGACGTTACATAGCTCATTTAAGTCTTGCTTCTTTTCAACCTGATTCCACCATTAATGTGTTCCTACAATTCCCATTTGTTTCCTATGTAGTTGACTCTTACTCTTTTTCTAAAGATCTCAATTTCAGTTTTATCTTTACTATATTCACTGCTTGTAGTGTAGTTGGTTTTGATTTCCATTTTCTAGTAATTGATTTTTTGGCAGCCACCATAATTATACACAGCAAGGCGTTACCATGTGTAGTCATTTCCAGTTCTGTCTCATAGCTCAGAAAAAACATCTTGGTCACAACAGTCTGCCACCCATCATCTCCGACAGTGCATCTGTCATGAAATCCTTAGTCTGCCAACTCACTGCACTCCCAGAAAATATGTTCCCAGTTACTCTTTCTTCCCTGTACACCTCCGACATATGCTTTTTACCTGAGAAAAATTCTCTTGAGTCTACTTGGACTATCTATCTATGTAAACATTTCCAAAAATCATAAATCTTCTCTGTTTTGTTGCATATTTGGGAGACATACATATATCCTCCCATTGTTTCTTGTGTATTGATTATCCAATCTCTTCCCAACCCTTTCTAACCTCCTCTGATTCTTGTAGTTGTCATCAAATGTTTTATATACTCTACTTATTCTTTTTTAATGGCAGCTTCTGTTGTAAATTCTACTAAAAACTCTACTAGTGCTGGTCTTTCCTTAGGACCCCCTTTATTTCTTTCTCTTTGCCTATACTCTTCCTTCCATTTTAAGGACTGATATCAGTCTCTAACATTTAGTCCAAACAGAACAGGAATATACCAATAATTTTATCATCTTTCCCTCTCAAGTTATTTGCTCCCAGTACCTTGGTTCCTTTGACAGTTTCCTCCAATAAATTCCAGCCCCCTTCTTGCCTATTGTCTATGTGTAATAGCAGCCATCGTCATCATCAGAATCTCCTTTCTTCATTCCTATATTGGCGTCTTTCTTAGGATACTTTCTGCTACATTAGGAATGGAATAGTCTGTGTGGTTATTGTTCCTCTTATAGGTTTGTATCCAAAATCCCAGTCTCTACTTATATGAGCTTCCCCTCCATTTCAGCATCATTCCTTTCCACTTTGTCCCTTTTGTAGGTTGTCCACATTGTTAGGAAATTCGATTTATGGCTCCTAGTTGGCAGTCATCTGCACATTTAGTTAGCCAAAGACCTTCTGTGTTAGCCTGTACTTCAGAGAAGTAGATACCAAACAGGAGAGGACCCATGACTGAACCCTATGATACTCCACTTGTCACTGGTCTGAAGTCTGATTTGGAGTCTGCTACTTTCACAGTGTGGGTTCTGTCAGTAATAGGGATGTATACCTAGTTTAGTGAGCTTATCTATAATTCCAAAGTGGGGGATGGTGTCGAACACCTTGGCTAGATCTAGATAGGCTGTGTGAACCACCTTACCCTCATCTATGGATTTGGTGACTACTTCAAAGAAGTCTATCAGGTTTAGGAGACATGATCTGCCTTTTACAAACCCAAACTGTGTTGGGTCCAGAGTTTGGAGATCTCCTATGTCTTTGTTTATGAGTTCCATGATCCATTCCATGGCCTTGCAGACGAGGCTCGTCAGGCTAATGGGGTGGTAGTTCCCTGGGTCTGTTGTGGTCAGGAAATCCTTCTACGTGGCACACCATCACAAAAAGTTTCTCATCCTGAAAAAGAGGTCATTGTTTCCCTCTACTCATGATTCATTAGATCCATTATAGAGTACAACGCCCCTTTTAGTATGTACCTCACAAGACATCTACAACAACTGGAAAGGCTTCAAAAATGCCTCACAAAGAGGATTACTGGCCTCAAACAGATGCCTTATGCAGACAGTCTCTAAAAACTCCAGCTTTACTCCATTGCATATCGCCTACTCAGAAGCAGTCTCTACCTAACATACAAAGCTATTTCAAACCCAGAGCTGTTGGACATGCTCCACTTAAAGAAATCCCAATCACTCCAAGCTACACGCTCTAGGGACCTAAACCTTGTCACCTCAAGCTGAACATGCTGGAGGGATAGATTCCTGTCCCAGTGACTTCCCATACTGTGGAACAGACTACCTATCTTCTCATTAGCACTCTTCAAGAAAAATCTTGATTGGATGGGTAATAGGTAATTCACCCCGGGGGTCACTTCTGTGGTTCTGCTTGACAGGGGCACAGGAAAAGAACTTTCTTGGTTGTCGAAAGCCAGGTTACCTTTTTGGCTAGGCTTGTACAGGCCCTAGGGCCAATAGCCTAGTACCTACCGATGAACCTATGAAAACGTTGAGAAGACTGTACACATTCTGAATTCAAAGAAACTAGAAAACTTCTATCTTTCATGTTTTGAATTTAATGGTAAAAATAACAGAACTTAAGAGTCATGAGATTTATATTTGCTTTGCAAACAATTGTTTGAGAGGGCATCCCCTAATTAATTTATATGGAGAAAAACTGAATGTTCTTCTGACGCTTTTGATTCATTGATTGTTCTCTCCTCAGTGATTTTGCTAAACAATTGTTTGCTACATCAACTTTCTTTAAAACCAGGATAATATGTATCTGTGCCCATCCTTGTGTACTAGGGAGTGTGGTGAAACAGCTTTATTAACAACTTCTGTATAAAAGGGAACAAAAACCATATTCAAAGTGAGTATCACAGAATCATGGGAACCATTTTCTTGATGCAGCCCATACTGTTACTAATCAGCTGTAACTGTACCTAGGGGTATGTAGGGTGTAACTGTACCTAGGGGTATGTAAGGTGTAACTGTACCTAGGGGTATGTAGGGTGTAACTGTACCTAGGGGTATGTAGGGTGTAACTGTACCTAGGGGTATGTAGGGTGTAACTGTACCTAGGGGTATGATGGTTTTTCTCTTTTATATAGAGTCCTCCATAGACAAAAGTACTATTTGTACAGTTGTGTGAAATTGTCATTTTTTCACAAGGTGGTTTCAATAGACATTATGACTTCTCGTTATGATACCTGTCTGTTTCCAAAGACAGTCAGCATGTCTTCCCTCATCTTTTAATGTACCACATGGCTGATGTGGTGTTTGTTTCAATCAAGACCGAGGTTGTTCCATGTTTTTGAATATTTTGGGGTAGAGTCTGCCATTTCACTCCACATTCCTTAAACACAGGCCATCATGCATACTTCCAATCCTCCACTGCCGTTGTCTGTTTTTGTAATCTGAAGTTAGAAAGGCATGCCAGGAAAGCATCTGTTAAATTGCATTACAATCATCTGGTGAAATACTGACTCTGTAACATATATTCTTTTAACTGCTGCATTTCATTTTATGGGGTCCTGGCAGGAATATGTTAAGGACAGTATCACTGATATTATAGCTTCTAGTGAGCAATTTTACTGTATGATCCACTACACTGTTAACAAAATGTATGAAATACTGACCATATCCGTATTTAGAACTGTAGGCATGCTAATCAATGCTTGGCTAATTTGTGGACACTAGCTCAAAAGTACTTGGTTGCATATTTAAGCCTTCAGTGATGTTAAAGGGACAATCCCAGTGTCAAGAATTCCGATCGCATAGCTTACTCCCACTTTAGCTATGTAATTCCCATTCCCACACAGTCTCTTGTATTTCTTCAATTCCACTCTTCTTTGTGCTCTCAGTGTAAACTGGTGTTAATTACTTCATGCTTGTTTAGTTCTGGATGAGTAAGCTATTACTTTGTCTTGGCAGGAAAGTCCACAGCATGTTCCACTCTGAGTGCTGATTTATAAGGGAATAATGCTGTGGTTTTATTGTATAACTTTGTATGTCAGTGTAAAATGTCTGTAACTGTATTCTTGTTTTAGTCTTATTTTTGGAATTGTATTGTTTCAGATAGAGGTTCAAGTTTGAATGTGCTGCAACATTAGATCAGTTTTACATACTGTTGTGTTCAAGCCCTTATGCACCAAGGCCAGGAAGGTTCCTCTTCAGAGATTTGTGCCAACTGCTCTTGTGTTGGTGGGTGCATCATGGCAGGCATACCCAGCCATCCAGGGATCTTGTGGTCCACCTGGATTGCAGTTGGGAACTGGGAGACTCTTCAGCTCAGTCACATAGTGCTGCTGTCCTAGTTAAGCATGGCCTCAGGGCTGCCACTGTGATGCAATGTTTCCCTCAGGGAAATGACACATGCAAAAAGACAAAGTCTGGGGCAGTCTTAGTCTTTTCACATGTTGTCTTGGTTGACCTCTCCACTCAGTCTCCCTCCCTTCAGGTGTAGTAAATGTATGCCGGTCAGGGGAAGATCCTTTACATTCCGTCCCCCCTTTGCGTCCTTATGACCATTGCCAAAAGGACACATGCAAATGGAAAAGGCAGAGGAAAGGCAGAGTGCTGGCATTGCATGCAATCAGCAGTCATTGCTGCTACCAGCAGTCTGAATGGGTAGCCAGCACAGGTATGGGACAATTCAGACGCCCACGACCAGAAGTGCTGTGCCTGTCCTAGGCATATCAGTGGGTTGGTGTTCCTTACCCTGCTTTTTCTCTTGGCATGTACCCATTCAGCATTATGAAGGCTACACCAAGAATGTGTATATTTACAATGATGTGTCTACATGATAAAAGAACTGTGCTTGTATGTTGTACATATGTACAGATTGCAAACTATGTTTTGGACTTAGTTTATGGAAATTAGGAATATTTTCATATATTGGTAATAACTTTGCAATGGAGCTTCTCAATGTGCTAACTAATATCTCATTTTGAAGACAGTATTTATAGTTCCAACATGGTAAGACAACAGTCTGTCTACTGTACACAGGTACAGATATCAGTTTGTTAGTATTGAAGGATTATGAAATTATAAATTTTCAATACTTCTCATTCTGATGCCCATCTCTTTGCATGGGAGCATGGTGATGACAAATGATGCATCATTTTGAAGAGGACACTGAGCCACACAACTTCTACACTGATATTGAACCATCTATCTTTTACATCTGATGAGATATTAGGTTTTGTTTATGAATTATGAGAGTATTTTAATCGTATTTCTGTGAATATCTCCGAAAAGGAGCATCACACAGTAATGGTTAAGGTTGCATTTTAAAGCAGACAATCATACAAACAAATTAAAAACACATTTTATCGGTCTACATGGTACATTGACCAAGATATTGTGCTGTGCTTTTCCAAAAAGATAGAAAATATGCACATTATCATCATTCATTGGCAAATATGAGTTTGATATGCACTATCAACATTTATACCATTGGAAAGTTCAGTGTCTGCTGAACAACTTTCATGTTTTCATTTTCTGTCACACTCTTATAGTTAGCAACATTTGTTTTCTGGTTGGTATTACAAATGGATTTTCTGAAAATTGGCTCAGGCTGCACTGTTGTTCCTATGGTGGAATTAATCGGGCAGCTTTTTATGAACTGCTCTGGAGGGAAGTCGTGCACTGAAATCTGACTCTACCACATGCCTTTGTCGCACTGTTCAAGGAGTTGATGTGGTGTTGCTAGCCTCATTTCATGCGAATG
This sequence comes from Protopterus annectens, assembly GCF_019279795.1. NCBI lineage: Eukaryota > Metazoa > Chordata > Ceratodontiformes > Protopteridae > Protopterus > Protopterus annectens. The sequence continues at coordinate 976,382,849 of NC_056728.1, read as the reverse complement.
GTTTATTCTCAAACTTGTTTTCATCTTGTGTGTGTGGCAGATTACTTTATGTGGCGGGTAATGAAATCTGCTTTGTGTCCGTTTATACGCTCATTTTAAAGTGCTGCTTTGTGCCTGTTTCTAGTAGCAAATGTCTGTGTTTCTACTCTAAAATTTGAACCATGTTTTATGATAACTGAGGATATGCAAGCCAAGTAATGGACACTGGAATGGCTGCAGTGTAAATTGAGGTGGCTGCTGAGTGAGTAGGTCCACCTTGTGTGGTACCTTGTGGCGATTGCCCTTGGCTAGAAATTTAAATATGGGAACGAGTCTTGCTTTGGCCAATTGGGAGTCACTTGCATGGCTTCTGGTTGGTCTTTCTTACTTTTCAGGATTACCTTTGGTAATACTGGTAAGGGGGGCATATAGGAACATCCACTTCCATGGAAAGATGAAGGCATTCACCCTACAGGCTAGTGGAGCATGCTCCAAGATGGAGAAATTGAAAAGGTTGTCTGTTCTGGGGGAAGGTCCACAGATCCAGTTGAGGTGTGCCCTATGTCTAAGAAGGTTTTCCTGTTCAAATTTAATTCTTCTCTCTGTCTCTGTCCCTTTGTCTAACAGAGGGGGAGCATACGACAGAACTGGCCAGGTTTGGAAGAATGTTCTGATTTGTGCCTCATATTATTGTTTGTGCCTCAACAAAAGATTGAAGTTTCTAAATAAGGACAGATGGTTGTTGTTTACAGTTAATATCCTTTATATAAATATATATTAAAAATAAAATTACAATAAATTATTCACAACTTCCACGTCTGCAGAGACTGTACATTTTGAGTGAAGAATTAAGTTTGAGTGGCCTAACGTTGAAGTGATCATAATAGGGTAGTTTTGGCATTGTTTCATATGCTTAGTTTGTTTACTGCCTATAACTTTAAAAAAATGCTTTAACAAGTGGTGTATTATAAATGCTATATAATGTAATTATTATATGTTCTAATTTGATGCCTTCAAGAATGTGAATAAGAAATGTTGCATATTCCGAAACATGTGCAAGGGGTCTATGATTGAAAAACAGCCCAAAGGTAAACTTAATGTGCCGCTGCCCAGCTGCATTTCCTTCTGACATGGTTTTCAAGGATGTTACAATGACTGAGTTTCACAGTCACAGAACTTTGAATGTCATGTATGTTATCTTTCTGAGAATGTACTGATTTGTTTGTGGAAAAATAGTCAAGTAATCGGACACTGGAATGGATCTGTGGGGGTGGGGCTTTTTGGGGATCCGACCCTAAATGCCACATATGCATTACAACAACTGCTTCTTTACAAAGCACTGCTGATATTCAGGGTATACTGAAAAAATATACTATCAATTCATTAAATGGTCGTTTTTTGTAAACAAACTCAGCGTCTTTTAACCATTCCAGGATCTTGCTAGTTGTTGGTTGGTGAGCTGCTACTATATGTTCCACATTGTGGCTGTTAGTTCTGTATTCTCTAGACTAGTATTCCTCAGTTTGAAGATGGAAGGTTGAGAGCTGTGCAAAAGGGTTTGCACGATGGCAATATAATTTTTAAAAAGTGTGATAGCTTGGTCATCATAATGACATAGATGTCTGCTTTGCAAATCCTATTGTGTTGGGTACTGATTGTGCATTACCGTTGTATGTTGCCAAACCATCCCCATTTGCTTGTGGGGTTTTTTTGGTGACTATGCCGACCATGCATTTCTTTCAAGCTCTGTAGTTATTGCCGCATGTTGCTTCTATGTTGGCAATAGCTTTGTGGGCCTACTATGACTATGAGTCCATTTGATTACCAGTAGTGTCATGAGTCCTAACATAACAATAAACATGGAACTGAAAGTCGCTGCCTGTACTCGTCTTGGCTTCAGTGCCTTCGGTGTGGGGTGTGCAGTGCCCACGTCGCTCATGTTGGGTTTTTCAGTTCTTTTTTAATGTGAATTTATCTCACCAACCAAGCAAATTTAGCATTGAGCCCTCCTGTATGCGATGCTGTCTTACTGTTAAGATTTGTGTTGCACCAAGTGTTCGCGCACATAAGGGGAAATGTGTTCTGTAGGCTCTCCAAGCACAGGCCCTGCAATTTGGCATTGTGGACATGTGGCTTTACTTAGCTTGTTTTGACACAGATCGATGGGTCTTAAAAATCATTGCTCAGGGTTACAAATTCAGTTTCCAAGAACTACCACCCCCAAGAGGGTACCCAGACCTAGCTCCAAACAAGTGGGCATAAGCACTAAAACAACTGCAAAATCTAATATCCCTAGGGGCAGTAGAACCTGTACCTCTAGAACAAGTTGCAAAAGGATTCTATTCCAGACTATTCATAGTTTCATAGTTTAGTACTAGGCTATCTGCCCTGGGGCATTTGTAAGCCTAGCCATAGTGATGTGGCTTTTGCTACCCCATGAAATGGTACAAAAATGTACAGAATAAATCTAGAATACTGTGCCTCTGTCTAGTAGTGACACAATGAAGGTCCTCTTATATAATAGAATTAGTTTACTGTGCCCCTGTCTAGCAGTGACATAGATGTGACCCCTGGGGTAAACTTACGATCTTCCATCCACTCATCAAGATTTCTCTTGAAGAGAGTCAGTGAGGGGCTCTGCCTAATACAAACTGGGATCCTGCTCCAAGGCATGGGAAGCCTCTGGGTTATGAATCTATCCCTCCAGCATGTCCTATTCATACTTGTGCCGAGGTTGAAGTCTTTAGCTCTCGTGGTCCTGATGGATTTGGATTTTTTGAGGTGGAGCATGTCCATCAGATCCTGATTGGACATGGCCTTGTACGTCAGGCAGAGATCACCTCTGAGCAGGCGGTATGCTACTGAATAGAGCTGAAGTTTCTTTAGTCTTGCAGAATAAGACATATGTTGGAGACCCTTGATCCTTTTGGTGAGGTACTTTTGTGGTCTCTCCAGCTGTTGCAAATGCCAGGTGAGGTACATACCAAATGGGGCATTGTACTCAATCATGGGTCTGACGAGGGAGGAATATAGGGGTACAATGACATCCTTGGATCTGGATGTGAATCCCTTCATGATGAGGTGTGCAAGGTAGAATGTTTTCCTAACCACTTTGGCAACGTGGGTGTCAAATGAGAGGTCGCTGTCTACTTGGGTCCCTAGGTCTCTGATTACTTTTTCCATACTCAGTGGGTTGCTGTCTATTTGATAATTTATGGGCACTTTGTTTTTTCCAAAAGGGATGACTATACATTTTTTGGCATTTAGTTTAAGGCCGTGACTACGGCACCAGTTGTCCGTCCGTTTCAGTGAGGCCTTTTTGTAGGATGTGTGTGTCTGCTGGTGTATCGACTATGGTGCTAGTTTGCAGTCATCTGCAAACTTTGTCAGCCACAGCCCTCCCATGTTTGCTTTAACATCTGAGAAATAAATGCTGAACTAGAGGGGTCCCAGGACAGATCCCTGTGGGACACCACTTGTGACTGGCTTTGAGTCTGACATTGCTCCAGTGATTTTAACTTTATGGGTTCTGTCCTTTAGCCAGTTTGCAACCCATCTAGTGACATAAGGGTTTACTTTTAAGCTGTTTAGCTTATCTATGATGCCTGAGTGGGGTATTGTGTCGAAGGCCTTAGACAAGTCCAGGTATGCTGTATGGACTGCTTTGCCCTCATCAATGGCTCTAGTGACTTTCGAAAAAGTCAACCAGGTTTAAAAGGCAGGATCTGCCCTTTACAAAGCCGAACTGGGTGGGGTCAAGTGTCTGTAGGTCCCCTATGTCTCTGTTTATGAGTTCCATAATGATTCTTTCCATAGCTTTGCAGACCAGGCTAGTTAAGCTTATGGGGCGGTAGTTTTCAGGGTCTGTAGAGGCACCCCCCTTATGGAGTGGGACCATGTTGCTGTACGCCAGTGTTCAGGTACATATCCCGAAGTAAGGCTAAGGTTAAATAGCATTTTTATGTGTGGGTTTAGCTCCTCTTAGAGTTCACATAACACACACCCCGGGATACCGTCAGGTCCCATGGATGCTGTGTTTTTTGCTTTGTTTAGGGTGGTTCTCACTTGGACATCTGAGATGACAGGGAGATTACATTCAGCTGGGATAAGTATTTCTTCTTTTGGGGGTGAAGGAGGGGAGAAATTTGCACTGAACCTGTCAGCCAGAATGTTAGCAATATCTGTGGGTTCAGTGTATTTTTTGTTGTTGTGAACCAACTCTGAGCATATCTGAGGGTTTCACTGAAATTATGTTTTCACATGTGCTCCAAGTGCGTTACAAGCTTATGAATAGGGCTTTTACAACTTTATGCATAACTTTAGTGTCTTCTGCAGATGTAAATTTCCACTGCAAATTACAGTTTCTTGAAGTTGGTTACATTAACGAAAACATTAGACTCATTTATATAAAAAAATAGTTACATAACTTCAATTGGTGGTAATGAAAGTTTGAGTCAATTGGTTTACATGTTAATTATTCTAAAATTGCTACAGTAGTCCTTGGCTTTTGATCTTGGACATACTGGATTAAACAATGGGTGCCAGCAAAGGTGACAATGGTCATCTGCAACTTGATGAGGTGCTAAGTGCATTGTTTTCTGGCTTGGTACTGACTTTCATTTCATTGAATTAGAAATTTAAATGCTAAGCTGTTAATGGTTTATGCATTTCAATGTATGTCTTTATCTGAAGGTTAACCAATCTATTCATTATAAAGTAGTAAAGTCAGATATTGTCTAGGTGCATCATGTGGACAGACCAGGCCATGCCTGCTTGGTTGGGGGTGGGTATGCTTATTTATGAAACAATCGGTGTACATTGCTTTCTACAGAATTCGGCTTAGTTGTGGAACTCACAGGTCGCACAAGGGCTTAGTGCTGCATTTTTGGAATTATGCCTGTATTTTAAGAATTTTACTTTTTGTGGTTGGTGACAGTACGATTATAAATGACTGTCAGTTTGCTATAGGTGACTTACAATTCGGAGTTACAACTGCAGATAATGGCAATATTCTGCTGGTTAAGCTGTTCAGTAGACTGTTTCAGGCCAACTGGAAAAGCAGTCATTGATGCCGAATGTTCAGTCTTGGAAAATGCATTTAGGACCTACTCCCTAGTGATAGTTGGTGGGGGGTATTTTCTGGAGGGCATCTCGGGACAGGATTGGTAAAACTGGAGATTTTTTGGCCAGCAGACTTGCTATGTTTGTCTGATTGGGACATGCAGGTATGCCTCTCTTAGGTCTAAAGTCACAAGCCGCCTTGCCCAGCATGGGCAGTAGGTGCTGTAAGGTCAACATTTTTGAATGTTGGTATATCCAGGTATGTGTTGATAATAGAAAGGTCCAGTATTGGTCTCCAGGCCTTGTCCTTTCTTGGTACCAAGAACAGTCTTGAGTAAAATCCTTGTCCCTGCTCTTGCTCTGGTACTTGTTGAATAGCCCCCATGTCCATAAGGGATGACACTGGTTTTTGTGCCTCTGCCCATTGATTTTTTTGGCAGGTCTGGCCAACCATTTTCCCTTGGCAGGGTATGGAAGTGAAACTTGTAGCCTTGTGACACTATGTCTAGGACCCATGTATCCTGGGTTATAATGTGTCAATTTTGAGAAGAAAATGCTACTTTTCCCCCTAAAGGTGCTGCCAGAAGATAAGTGCTTGGCGCAGGCAGGGGGAAGTAATTGGGACTGTTTCCTCTATGGCTGTGATTTGTCTTCTCCACTTTGGGAGGTAGAAGCAGCCCATTGTTTAGACCTGTATGAACCTTGGGGCTGGGATCTGCCTATAGGGCATCTGGATCTGCCCCTTCGTGGCCTGTCCGACACTGGAAAGGACCAATTCTTTGTAGGCCAGTGTCTGCTAAATCTTGTTGGCTGTACAAGAAATCCTTGACAGTTTGCATAGATTTAGCTTTGTCCTCCATTTTCCTTATCCTTAACACCAAACAAGGTATCATGCTGTAATGCAGCATGTAATCATTTTGCTTTGACATCATCAGGCAGATTTTGTTGCTTTAACCAAGCATGCCTCCTAATGACAGAACCCGTAACAGTGGCCCTGCTGGAGGCCTCCAGAGAATCAAAACCACATTGCAAAGTATGCTTTCCAACTTGTTCAGCTGCATGCATCTGTCCAGAGCCCTAGAATCTGTCAGAGGGGGTAGGGTTCTTTGGAGTGGAAGCCTTGACCCCTTTGGGACACACAGTTTCTGGGTCTGCCGCTGGGTTTTTGAACAGGAATTTGTGAATCAGGAACCCTGTAGTATCTGTCCGGCTTAACAGGAGCTGGAGGTAAGGAATCAGGAGTCAGGCTACACTCTGAAAAAACATCTACAATGTTTAACACAGGTGGAATAGCTAGGGGCCTGTGTTGTAGTAAAAGGAAGTCTCTGAGCCGTGGCTTAGATTCTGAAAAATCTTGTCTGTCCCAGTGGAAATGCTCCCTCATGGTATGCAAGGTTTCCCCAAAGGAGTGGTCCTCGGGAGTAGAGGCTGAAGGGATAGATTCTTCAGCATCATAATCCTTGTAGGGATGAAGGGAGTATTCCTGATCAGAAGATGAATCTGATGAAATGAAAACGTGATCTGAAGAGTCAGTCTGTCTCTTGCATAGGCCTCTTATCAGGAGGGGGATGTTAACCCCTGATCAAAGAAATTAAGTCTTCGGCCATTTTGAGCATTTGTTTTTTGGGCATGGGTGCCTGTCCATGAGGTTGTTGTACTTGTTTATTTGTCTCTAAAGGTGCTTTAGTCTTTGCCTTTGAAGCTGAAGTAGTTTTAATGTATAATTGCATAGGTCTGAATACACCCATGCCTGCTCAGCATCCCTTAAACGTCATTGTTTTGCTGTTTAAGCCATTCGTCATGTTTTATATTCAAATAATAATTGTCAATTCCTCAGTGTATTGCCCAGAGGGGCTTACAAGCATACCCAAGTGTTGGGCCCAAGGGCAGACATGTCAGTGTGTGATGACCCTGTCTAGCATGGCATGCCACGGGTCTATTTGTTGCAATATGTTTTACCACTGTCTATCAAACACTTTCAGAGACAGAATAGGGGGGGGTGTGATTGAGATGTAGTGATTGTGTTGCCAACATTCTGTGCCAGTAATACTGGCGGGAGAGGAATAAGAGTATAGGTTCTTAAGGTTAACTCATGTCTCAAGTTCTAGGTGGTAGAGGGTTCTCACACTACAAGAGGTAAATGCTCGACAGTCTCAGCCGCCATATCAACCAGACATGCAGGAGAGACTGTTGGAACATTTCCATCCATATTGCCACCTAATCACAGAGTGGCCAGAGAGACCTAAATGGATACAGAGACGAAGGTCTGCGAAGTACTAGTCTGCTCGCGCACAACAGCTGTTAATGGGAGAATTTTTTGCCGAAATCTGAGTGCAGTCAAATAAGTGTTGTAATCCTGCCATCTACGGCTCTTATTACCTGTGTGTTAGCACCTAGTGTGAATCACAATTGCTTGAACCAAAACTATGAAGCTTGGAATGGCAGTTGCTCTGTAAACAGGCTACTAGCCAGCATTACTAAAGGCCAAACTATATATGGATATTTTACTGGTGTGGCAATTGAAATGTTACTACCATGTTTGCCAAACATGTCTCTGCATATCATGATATGGGCTTGTGCCAGCAGTAGTAATGCATAAATGTTTTTTACTCATGACTCGCCGGCATACATTTGTGTTTGGATTGATAAATTCTTCTCGGCCTTAGTTTCAGGGACCTTCATATTAAAATTGTGGTGGGTGACATGTTACAGACAGCCTGGCTTCAACGTAGCTCATGGCCATGATAAACCAGTACTACAATTTTGCTTGGTGGGCGTGTTTCCTTGGGTGTTGCAGTACTTCGGCACTGTCTTTCAGACTGTATGGCAGATGATGAACCTAATCAGAAGCATATACAGTCGGCCGTATTACTGTGCAAAGTTCTACTTGCAGTCTGTAGCTGCATTGCTTGTCGACTATGTTGGTGCACTTAGGACAGTGCCTCAGCTCATCACCGCAGACCCATATGCAAATCCTTAATGTATTGAGGAGTAGTATACCTGCAGTGGTGTGCTAGTACTCAGTCCGGGATGTGCTAACTTGGAGCAGATACAAATTTTTTTTGAGTAATTACAGGCATGATGGCTGTCTGAAACTTACATTGCATCAACATAAGTGATTAGCTGCTACGCTGTGTAATGAACACATGTCAATTTGGTGCTCTATGCTTGGTCGCAATGCAGCAGATGTGACATGTATGACATAATGCGGGCAAATAAACTTTTATTTTTTCATTGGAGGGCCAAGTATGACAACTTTTTCTGCTTGTGTATTCTTTGCCATAGTATCACTGCCAGCATGAGTTCTCAAGGACAACAGAGTTCCCGTCAAGGATATCAGTTTCAGCCGACATATTGTCCAGGAGAGCCAAGGAGGAAGCGTCGCAGGACCAACAACAGTGATGTGGAGCAGGAGTCAGTGGCACCTGATGTCTCAAATCTGTCTAACATGACATGGTGCTTGTGTGGCCATTGTGCACTCATGAACACATTACTCGAATGCCAATGCTGTGTGTCCTCACAGCGAGCTATCCATAAATGGAGAGAAATAAAGTCAGAACCAACTAATACATGCATTACCATGCATCCACGGTTTGAATTGGCATGTTTAATACCAGAAGTACTGCAAATGTTGTTCAGGCATGAATGTATGCTTAGAGGAAGATTCAGACGAGCAAGTTGGAGTAACAGGTATGAGTGACGACAACATTGAATGGTTGGCCAACCTAATGGCCTACTTTACTATAACATTCCTGTTAAAATATAGGAGGCAGCAGATAATAATGTGCATAATACTAACATACTGGCAGGCTGCTCTTGACAATATTTTATTCTTTCAGGTTGTACCGTCTTTTGGCATATAGAGCATATGTTCTGTGGGTGTACAACAATCACAAGCTTGGCTTCGGCAACAGAGTGGTCCTCCCCGCTTGCGTGGTGACTCGTGTACGAACAACCTTTCCTGCAGAAGAAAGAGATGAGGGTTACACTGGATTTCATCCTTTTGAGGGACTATGGATATTTCAGGACTGAACTGTTATTTGTCAAATTACATGGTGCACAGCAACACTGCGTGGCATCAAAGCAAATGCAAAATGCATTGTATTTCATTGATTATGACATCTCTTATGATTTTGTATGACTTGAAATAAATTGGTTTAATCATTAACTGACTCTGAATTTCTTATGTTCGTACGTGCCTAATTGTCATACTGTCTGCATGAACATCTTGTCTCCAAAGGCGGAGCATGTGTATAGGTTAGTTTATTTTTTCTTTACAGCCGCTGACACTTACGGGCAATGTTGAGCAAGCAGTGGAATCAGTAGTGGGCTAATGGCGTACTAATGCAAATGCAGTGGTTGATGACAGGCCCTGCAGTGTCATCGTGGGCATGTGGCTTTCCTTAGCTGTTTAGACACATTATTTCCACAAGTGGAATGCCAGATGTCTGTTCCTTGCAATCCATTTTTCCCACTGTCCAGCCAATTCTTTCAGAGAGAATACAGGGGGGGTGATTGAGGTGTAGTGTTTCTGTTGCCAGCAATCTCACTGCCATTAATACTGTCAGGAGAGGAGAGTAGTAAGAGTATATGTTAAGTTTAACACGTCGCATAAGTTGTGTTCCTAGGTGGTAGATGGTTGTCTGGCTACAAGAGGTAAATGCTCCACAGTGTGAATGTCCTTGTGTGAATCGAACCAAAACCGAAGCTTTAAATGGCAGTTGTAGTGTAAACAGGCTACTAGCAAGCATTAATAAAGGACAAAGAATATATGGAAATTTTACTGGTGTACCAATTGAACTGTTACTACCATGGTTGCCAATCCTGTCTCTGCATGTCATAATATGGGCTTGTGGCAGCAGTATTAATGCATGAAGGTTATTTAAACCTTACTCGACAGCATCCATTTGTCTCTTTCTGGACAATTATTCATTCTACATTAGATCAATTCATCATTACCTTAGTGTGATAAGCTGTGCGTAATGACTGCATTTAGGTGGCAGTGGCACTGAACAACCAGGCATTTGAGTGGCGGCTGACAAAGGTCAGGTAAGGTGACCCTGACAACACAGCAAGTGAGTGGGGACTGTCCCAAGAAGGAATGAGTAACCATCGCAAGATTTGTGTAGGTGTAGGTCTTTTACAGCTAATGTTGAAGTGCAGCCAAGGTTGTATAGGAATTGACAAAGCTGTATAGTGAATTACCCAAGAGTTTGGTGCAAGTGAGCTGTGCTTTGTTAAAAACTTAGTCAATAGGAGTTGAGCCTCTACTCTTTCTATTTTTACTTAGGTGAGTGTAGCCATGCCGACGTGCTTTGCCTATGGTTGTCATGTTCGCAGAGACCATCTGCCACCCGGTGTATCCTTCCATCGCTTTCCACGTGACATTAAACTGTGTACACGATGGGTGGTGAACTGTGGGGTAGATGTCGGTAACATAGGCAGGTTTGTGAAAGAATCGGTCAGCAGTTCTAAACCACGGCACTTCCTGTGCTCGAAACATTTCACAGAGAACCAATTTCAGCGGGATTACAAGAGTGAACTACTGCCAGAAAACATGAAGCCAAGGCGGCCCATTCGTCAACTACTTAAGGATGCTGTACCTACACTTTTCACTTTTGCAACCACACATCCAAGGACATCATCTGAACAGCGGCTGCAGCGCAAACAACATGAAAACGTAAGAGGCTTGAATAAGAAGTTATGTACCTACCATAACGTTCCATGTTAGTTGTCTTCTTCTCACCTTCTTTCTTGCTGGATGGGTTCGGAGCCGATCCTCGGCTCCGACTCGGCCAATACTAAAGCTCGAGAGCTAATTCCACCGGCTCGAGGCTCCCCTATATCCCACAATGCTAGGCGTTAACTACTCAGATCTCATTTGATAGCTATACCAAGCAACCCTAGTCTCCATAGAATGGAGTAGGGAAACCGACCTCAAAACAACCTGCGTAAAAGGTATTGCAGACCTCAGAAAGGAGAAAAAGAGGTGGAAGAACGTGTGGGAATGTCGACTTCCAGAGGAAGAACACAAACTGAATTCCTGTCGGTCTGTCCAGGCTTGGGGGAAGGAGGGTGGGAAGCAAGAAAGAAGGCGAGAAGAAGACAACTAACATGGAACGTTATGGTAGGTACATAACTTCTTAAAGTTAAGTTGTCAATCTCGCCTTCATTCTTGCTGGATTGGACCGCGTCCCTAGCACCTTATCCCGGGTGGCCTATTGGAACAGACTCTTGAGAACAGTGGAACCAAAATTGGCACGGCTTCTGGAAACCATGTCCAATTTGTAATGTGAAATGAATGTATGAGGAGAAGCCCAGGTGGCTGCTGCACAAATGGAATCTATTGGCAGCCTATCCTGAAAAGCTACGGATGTAGCTAATGCCCTGGTTGAATGAGCTCTAGGTCTTGAGGGTAGTTTTTGATGTCTGATCTCATAGATGAAGGTAATTGTAGAGGTGAGCCATCTAGAGAGGGATACTTTAGTAACAGGAAGGCCCAATTTCCCTTCCACATATGACAGAAACAATTGATTAGATTTCCTGAATTGTTTAGTCCTAAGTAATATCTAAGTTGGCGATGAACATCCAAAAAATGTAGCTTTTGTTCCGACCTGTTCGAATAGTTAGTGAAAAAGACGGGGAGATCAATAATTTGGTTTAGGTTTACTTGAGAGGAAACTTTAGGCAAAAAGGATGGATTAGTATGGAGGGATACCCTATCTTTGTGAAACACTAAGTAAGGAGGACGACTGCACAGAGCAAGGAGTTCAGATACCCTTCTCGCTGAAGTTATAGCTACCAGAAAAAAGTGTCTTCCAAGAAAGCAACTTCAGAGAACATGAAGCCACCGGTTCGAAGGGGGGAAGGATTAAGGATGCCAGAACCAAGTTCAAATCCCATTGAGGTGGGGGATCTTTGATTGGAGGTTTGAGAAGAAATACGCCCCTTAAAAAGGCTTTACAGAGTTTGTGAGCCATGATGCTAGACACTGAAACACCAACATGAAAATTAGATATGGCAGCCAATTGAACTCTAATGGTAGATGCAGATGATCCTAAATGAAAGAGTTCTACTAGAAAGTCTAGAATACACTGGATAGGTGCAGTAAAGGGATCTATGTTTTTTGATGTTGCCCAAAAAGAGAAGCATTTCCATTTGCTACTATAAATCTTCCGGGTAGAAGATTTATGAGAGGCTATTAAGATATCTCGGACCGAGTGAGATATTGAGGGAAGCCTGGCTAAGGTTGGAATCGGAGAAACCATGCTGTGAGGTTTAGAGAAGGCAGAGATTGGTGCAGCTGACCTGATTGGTGGGTTATCAGATCTGGTACTGGGTCCAGATGCCAAGGCTGCTCCAAAAGGTAACGATGAAGAAACGGAAACCATATTTGTCGAGGCCAGTAAGGGGCAATGAGGATCATTGTCACTCTCAAGGCGATGGCTTTCTGAATTAGTTAAGATATCAGTGGAAAGGGGGGAAAGGCATATAGAAGTCCCCAGGGCCAATCGTGGACTAGAGCGTCTCTGGTGGGATGGCCTGGTAATGGGAAGAGAGTGAAGAAGTTGTGACACTTGCTGTTTTGGGGAGTAGCAGAAAGATCGCAGCAAGGCTGGCCCCATCTTAGGAATACTTCTTCTAGAACTGATTTCTTTAGAGACCACTCGTGGGGCATGAGAATTGCCCTGCTCAATTTGTCTGCAATAACGTTGGATTTCCCGGGAATGTGCATTGCTATCAGAAAACGCTGAGAAGAGATCACCCATTGCCAAAGTCTGAGTGCCTCTTAACATAAAGGGTATGATCTGGTTCCGCCTTGTTTGTTGATGTACCACACTATGGACATGTTGTCCGTTTGAATTGCAATAGTCCTAGTGGGAAGAGAGTCGTGAAGGGCTTGCAATGCTAAAAGCACTGCTCTCATCTCTAAGACGTTTATGTGCAAGTGGCACTCGAAAGGTTGCCACGTGCCTTGGACTGTCCTGCCCTGATAATGCCCCCCCCCCACCCGATCAGGGAGGCGTCTGTTGTCAATGTGGCGACTGGGGGGGGGGGGAGTGAAGGGTCTTCCTCGGAGAAGTTGAGGTGACATGATCCACCAAGATAGTTGATTCTTGCATGATTGAGTTATCAATATGGTATGGGACATCGGGAGCTGTTGAAAGGACCATTGAGTAAACAGCATCCATTGGAGGATCCTCATGTGAAAGTGAGCTAAGGGGAGAAGGGGAATAGCTGCTGCCATGAGTCCTAACACCTTCAAAACTAGTCTGGCTTTGACTTTGTTGCATTGTAAGAGAAGGGAAACTTGCTTTCGAATGTCTGACACTCTCTGCTCTGTGAGTCTGGCTGAAAGATTGAGTGTGTCTAAGGTGGCGCCTATAAAGGTAATAGATTGAGAAGGCGACAAGGCAGATTTTTCGAAATTTATCGAAATGCCTAGAGCTTGGCAAGATTGGATGGTGAAGTCCCTGGATAGAAAAAGCTGATGTCTGGTGGTGGCGGTAAGGAGCCAGTCGTCTAAATATGGAAACACCTGGAATCCTTGACATCTCAAGTGAGCCGCGACCACTGCCATGCATTTGGTAAACACACGGGGGGCTGTAGTGAGACCAAAGGGCAGGGCCCTGAACTGGTAGTGACTGGCTCCCAGCCTGAAGCGGAGATATCTCCTGGAGCGTCTGTTCATCTTGATGTGGTAGTACGCGTCCTGAAGATCTATCCAGCACATCCAATTGTCCTGACCCAAGAAGGGTAGAATGGACTGTAGCATGACCATCCGGAATTTTGATTTCCTGACATACTTGTTTAAGTAGCTGAGATCCAGTATGGGTCTCCAGTCCCCTGTTTTTTTTGGTACCAAAAAGAATTTGGAAGTTGCATAGCCGCATCCAGGCGTGACATCGTAAGGCAACACCTGTGCCTGCGGCTCTACTCGCCCCATCTGCAGCATATGAGACCAGCCGCATGGAGGAGTTAATGATGGAATTCAGGGTTGCCAACTGGGAGTTCATTGTGTCTTTGAACCCCTCAGCTGTAGGATCCTTTATCAGTTCACCCATATCCTTGAGTAAATCTCTCTGGAGACGAGTGAAGTGGCATAAGTAATTCAGCGAACGCATTGAAAAGGTCACTGATGAGAACATCCGCTTGCCGTACCTGTCCACGGTCCTAGATTCCTTATTAGGAGGATGGACAGGAACCAAAGGATCAGCTAACTCCTTCTTAGTGGCCGCAGCCACCACCATGGCATCAACAGGGACACCTTTGGATAAAAAATCTTTATCTCTAGGGGCAGTAATAAATTTAGATGGTCTCCTCAAGGTGGGTTCCACTGAATCAGGAGCCATCCAAGCCTTCCTTGCCACCACTTCCATAAGGGGGTCAAAGGGAGGGGACACCCAGGAGGTAGAAGGGCGAGAGCCAAACGCCTCAAGATACACTGACTCATCCTCCGAAGGGTTAAGGGCTGGCCAGTTCCCCCTCTGTTTGAGGATCTCAAGGATGTCGGCAAAGGAGACATCCTCAGAGGGGGCTCGAGGGGAACCTTCAGATTCCTCTAAGTCAGTGTCAGAGGTGATAGACTCAGGGGAGTCAATGTGCTTCCTCTTGCACTGCCTCTTCCTAGGGGGATCTCCTACCGGGTCAGGAGAGGCCTCGGAAGAGGTGGAAATTCCCAATGGGAAAACTTGAGGAGTTAGCTCTCTGCGGTCTGAGACAAGGGGGTGAGAGGAAATCACCGCAGGCACTGCAGATGGAGGGGCTGAAGGAGCCGACTGTGGGGCAGAACCTGGTTCTAGCACGCTCTGCATGACCTCGAAGGCACCCCTGTCAGGCAAGGCCAGAGGCCCCCGCTCTGAAGAGACAAGGACCTCCCCCGGCACCGACAGGGATGGCTCCGAAGCTGATGTCGGAGCCGAACTCACCAGCGCCGAAGCTCCGAGAGGGAGAGCGGGGTCGGACAAGGGTCCGATGCCACTCGCTCCCTCGGAGCAGACGAGGGAAGCTCGGCACCGAGATCCCTCCAAGGAGGAGATCGGAGCAGATGATGGAGCCAAAAAGGGAAGGTATCGGATCCGACGCACTGACAGTCATGGCTCCGACAAGCCCTGGCTCCGAACTCAAAGGAGTCGGAGGAGGAATGTATTGGGGAACGGAAATAGCCACTGACTGCTGAGTCGGGCTATGCAGCATTTGGGCCAGTGCCTCGGACTTGAGAAGTCTACTCACTACCCTTTGCAAATCATGGTCAGATAAGCTGGAAGACCGTGAGGAATGAGTTTTATGGCTCCGTTCAGAAAGAAGAGGGGATCCTGGCACCGAATCCACGGAGCCGATAGAGGGGGATCTGGATCTCTTCCTAGACTGTGGCTCTAATAAGAGTATCGGAGCCAACAGAGCTTTATCAGCCTTGGTTCCAGCCGGAGCCGAGGTAACAGTATGAGGCTTGGAAACATCGGCTCCAGCCGGAGCCGATGCCGAAGCCGACTTAATCTTTCCAGCAGTCGACTCAGAAACCGGAGCCGACTGTTTGGAAGTTTTACACAGACTGAGTCGAGGGGCCTTCAGGCTTTAATAAGCCCCGTAAGATTAATTTATTCTTGCATTCCTGCAGGACTCTAGGGCTAAAACCATGACAAAAGGAGTTCCCCAAAAAGGCCCCAAAAAGTTTCCCGGCGAAATTTTTACAGGAACCCCCTTTCCTGCCTTGATTTTAATTGGAAAATGCCTGCAACCAAAAAAAAAAAGAAACCCAAAAAAATTTTAAAAATTTAAAAACCCCAAAAAAAAAAAAATAAAAACGGGGGGCCAAAGGGGGGAAAAAGGTATGCCCGAAAAGGTTTTCTAAATTTTTTAAAAATGGTTATGGTATAAACTAAGTCCTTTAGGAAAAAACCCCATCACCCCTGAAAGGGGGAAGTGGGCTGCTGGGTTGCTGTCATTAGGGTGTGGTCCACATTAAGTGCATTGTCTTTGAGAACTGTTGTCGTTGGTGGTTTGCATTTTAGGCGTTGTTTGTAATCTGATCCCTTGACTTGCTGGGTGTGGTGTTGTCTCGCATCGCTGTTTGGTTATGTGGTTCGGTGTGTGTATGGTTGTTGGCTGTCGCGTGTTCTGGTTGTGTGTCCGTGTGTTGGATTGTGATGGAGTTGTGTTGTGGCTTGGTGTTGTGTTGTGTATCTGGGTGGTCTAATATAAGGATGGTGTGTTCTGGTCCTGATTCGATGTAGTTTCGCTTATTCGTGGGCGCTTGTCAGGACTGAATGTGTGAGTGGTGTACTAGCTTGGTGCTTCTGTGTGATCTGGCTGTCTTGGGTCTAATAGGGTGCTTGGTTGTTTGTAGTCTCTGTTGTGTGTATGTTGTGGCAAGCATGTGTACTGTTAGCATTGTGACTGTGATCTAAAGGGAAAGTGCTTTGTCTATCCTGTGTGATGTTTACTGTTGATGTGATGTTCATCTGTGTGTGCTTGGCAGCCTTAGTTATCTGATGTCATTCCAATCCTATGTTCAAGTGCTGTGATTCACTGGTGTGTGTCTGGTGGTTACTTGATGTGTTTCTGTTGGGTGTGGTGTCCTGTTTGTGATTATAGTGGATTGTGTGGTGAGTGTCGGGATGTTACTGGTGTTTGTGTGGTCAGTGTGTGTGTTGTGGAACTACCCCTGTGTGTAGATGAGTGTTGTGTCTGTGTTCTTTGTTGTGTGTTGCGGTCGTGTTTCGATGTTAGGTCCCAGATGTTCGTGTGTGTGATGTTGGGTGCCGTGTGGTGTGATGTTGTTTGGTGGGGTTGTGCTCTGTCTTGTCGTTCATGAGTGTGTGTCCCATTGGGGGTGTGACATTTGTGTGTGTTGTCTGCACGGAGTGTCTGTCTTTGGGAATGTGTGTGAGTTTATCTTTTGCTCGTACATTGGTGTAAGTCTGAATGGAGGAGGTGTATGTGTGTGATGTGTGTGTGTGTGTGGTGTTGTATGTGTTGTGAGCC
>NC_056728.1:976345824-976358324 GCF_019279795.1 Protopterus annectens | reverse complement strand
GTCCCTTAATCTAGAAAGAGGTGTTTCAGTAATGCAACAAGATATTTCCCCTTTAATGACTGGAGCCACACCAGGCGATGTTATGACATCACAAATGGGCAGCTCCAGAACGATGCTGCCTGAGAATATGGATACACCTCCACCTAACCAACTGGCGTTAAATCAACATGACATCTTAGGAGCTAAGCCCAAGATACAGCAAAGTAACATTGACTCTTTTTTGCCATTTCCTGTAAAGTTCCAAAGCAACATGAGGGGAAGGTCACAGAGTCGAGGACGAGGCAAGAGGAAACTATCGGGCGAGTCGCACACAAGGAAAGGACGGATGAGGAACTAAACAATCTGGTTTTTAACATATCCAGTTTATCTCTTTCTGACTTGGAACATAAGATACTCAATAAAGGTCTGTCCTTTATACCTGCACAAAGCAGTAATATTTCTAATATGCTCATTGATTTGAGAACTTTCACACGTAATGTAGCTCTGAAATTGTTTTACAATAAGAGCAATGTTTCGTATAACAATGGAAATAATGTTTGTTTTAAAAAGAAAAGTACCTTTACACCAGTGCTACACCCATATCTCGATTGTTTTGTTAAAAGCTGTGAGAAGGATTTCTACAATTATTATACTAACATCAAAAAATATAACTCCAATTTCTTTTTTAACATCAATAAAGATGAATGGGAATCATTGAATTCCATAATAAGAAATCATGACATAACAGTTAAACCAGCAGATAAGGGGGGGGGGTTAGTACTCATGAATACTGATGATTATATTAACTACATGAATATGCTACTAAATGACACTGATACTTATATGTTGATTGACGCTAAGAAAGTTGAGAGGTTAATTTATGAAGTGCATCTTGAATTATACGATCTATTAATGTGCAGACAGATAAATTATGACCTTTACTCATTTTTTCTTCTAGAACATCTAGTAATACCTTATATTAAAGGCCTCCCCAAAATGCACAAAGGCGTTTATCCACCACCACTTCGTCCTATAGTAGTAGGAAAAGGCTGGGTAACTGAACACATGTCGATATATATTGAGAAAAAGCTAAGACCCTTGGTAATTAATATTCCAACTATTCTGAGGGATTCCTATCAGTTGTTGGAGGATTTAAAGACCGTAGATGGTATAGTTTCAGATTCATGTCTATTGGTGGCCCTAGATGTCAAAAATTTATTCACGGCCATCCCAAATTGTTATGGACTTGAAGCCATCAGGGACTTGCTTAATAATAGCCAATTATATGTCAATAATGAACAGATTTTATTAAATACTTTATTGGAATTGGTTCTGACTATCAATATTTTGATGTTTAATGACCACATGTATATCCAGCAGTGGGGTGTTGCTATGGGCACCCCCTGCGCCAACACCTATGCGAACCTAGTGATGTATAGTTGGGAAACCTCATTTGTATTTACACATGAAGGGTTTAAAAATATCTCACTATACAGAAGGTTTGTAGATGACATCCTATTGGTATGGGAAGGTACTGCAGAGGATTTAATGACCTTTATATTTGAATTAGAAAGTACAACAGACTTTCTTAAATTTTCCATTGAATATTCTGAAATGAGTGCTAATTTCTTAGACATTATTATTACCAAGGATGGTAGGGGAGGTTTGACAACGTCTTTGTTTAGGAAGCCATGTTACAAAAATACTTTCCTACATTACAATAGCATGCATCCTAGGTTTGTGTTCAACAATATAGTCAAGGGACAATATATGAGGGTTAATAAACTATGTCAGGAAGCTGAAGAGCAGAAAAATGAATATGATATACTTGAAAGGCTCTTTTTGGATAGGGGCTACAATGCAGCAATGGTAGCCAGAATAAAAGATTCCTTTCTTTTATCAAACACCCCTGAAACTAGTCGCCCAAATGTGAGGTCTCATAAACATAATTATGGTAATAAGAAATATGACAACAGTAGGGTGTCTTTTCAGACCAGCTTCACTAGTGACAATAAATATATTATTGATATTATTTCTAGAAACTGGCATATTTTGACAGCAGACATAGAAATCAAAAATATAATAGGTGAGCATCCAACTTTTACCTATAAAAACATGAAAAACCTGAAGAGGTTACTATGTATAGAGAAGAAAAGAATATGTACAGTTAGTAATAACATTAACATTAACATTTTTGGCACCTATGCATGTGGCAGATGCAATATGTGCCCTTGGATATCCAAACAACAGCCCTTTGAGCTTCCTGAACTATACTATAGATTTGAACCTAGGTTTTCAGCTACATGTGAAACCAAGAATGTGGTGTATCTGGCTAACTGTGAGTCATGCCCAGTTTTCTATATAGGCATGACCACAAGACGCCTAAGAGATAGAATACAAGAACATTTGCATGATATTAAAAAATTGGACTTAAAAATGCGTTAGCTAAGCATATTATGGAATGCCATGGTCATAATTTTGTTTTTAAAATATTACAAGTGAGTACTTATAGTGATAGAAAAGGAGATAATTTTAATAATTTAGAAAATTTAGAGCTAAACTGGATATTGAAATTAAGGGCACAATATCCACCAGGTCTTAATTCTTACGTTAGTATAAGATCTTCTCTAAAGAAACGTAGATTCAAATAGAATAGTTAGAGTGTTTTATACATATATATGTTTATTTTTGTATTGTGCATCATTTGTAATCAGTTATTGACTCATTTTATATTAAGAGGTTTTACATTTATATACATTTATATATTGTTATACATTCATAGATACTATAATACATTTTATATATATTCTTAGATATGTTTTATATATCCCTCTTCTTACATTTTCTTCACATATTTTTCATGTGTTTTATGTTTTTCATGCTTCTTCATGGTTTTTGTGTTTATTTTTTATGCACAGTTTGCTCATGTATTTCATGTTTTTTCTATGTATTTTCTTGAATTTGTCATGAATTTGGTATATATATATTTTTATACATTTTTTATGTGACTGCATATTTATATCTATTTATATGTTTCACTTCTTAGTTACTTCTACCTCTTTATGGTTGCAATAAATTGAATGAGTGTATAGCTTAGTTGATGCAGGTCTATCAGCTTTAGAGTATCACTTTTAAGCTTAGTTGCTGATGTGTTTTTTGTGATATTGTCTTTGTCTTACAATTTATCAATAATGAGCTGCTGAATTGTTTAATTACTTGATTTTGTAATTAATTGATTCAATTAATTGAATTGGTTTTAGTATAAAAGATCCTATTGAATTGTATACAGTAGATCTGAAGAAGCATTGTTTGTTACACGCGAAAGCGCTCATCGTTTTTCCAGTTTGTTCAGCAATAAACAACTTCCTTTTTTCATCGTGGTGATCTGCCTCTAATTTATCCTATTGATACTTATTTTGACGTTTTTGGAGGTATCTTCAAGAGAAAGTTTTTGCTTTTTTAGCCTTTCTCTGAATAAGAGTCGATATTAGAACATTCAAAGTTTTGAAACTTCGATGTTCTAATATAGACCCTTACTCCTCATGGAGAAAATACAGCTCTCAGGTAGTATTTTTCTCTATGTTGAATAGGCTGGAAGTGCATAGAGAAAGCTAAAAAGAGAGAGTGGTCATACAGAAAGAAGAATTTATGCCACAGTGAGGATTGTGGTACCCTTTTGTAGGGTGGATAGTAGCCAGTGCACCTCCACAGTTTCAGTCTCCTAGCTTTACTCCTCGTGGAGTAATTCACTTTTCAATGGGTACTTTTTCTATGTATAAAGAATAGGCTGTAAATGCATACAGAAAGCTAAAAAGAGTGAACAGTCATAGAAAAAAAAAAGTTATGCCAAAGCCAGGACTGTGGTACCCTTTTGTAGGGTGGATAGTACTTGGTACACCTGCACAGTCTCAGACATCTAGCTTTACCCCTCTTGGAAATAATATACTTTTCAAGGGGTATTTTTCCTCTATACAAAATAGGCTGGAAATGCATAGAGAAAGCTAAAAAAAATAAATGGTCATACAGAAAGAAGAAGTTATGTCACAGGAAGGATTGTGGTACTCTTTCGTAGGGTGGATAGTACCCAGTGCACCTGCACAGTTTCAGGGTCTTAGCTATACCCTCATGGAGTAAATCCAGTTCTTGGGGTTATTTTTCTATGTTTACAAAGTAGCTGGAAATGCATAGAGAAAGCTAAAAGTGAAGGGTCATACAGAAAGATGAAATTATGCCACAGTGAGGATTGTGGTACCTTTTTGTAGACTGGATAGTACCCGGTGCTCCTGCACAGTTTCATCCTCCTAGCTATACCCTCGTGGAGTAAATTCGCTTTTCAATGGGTATTTTTCTGTGTATATAGAATGGGCTGGAAATGCATAGGGAAAGCTAAAAAGATTGAATGGTCATATAGAAAGAATAAGTTATGCCACAACCAGGATTGTGGTACAGTTTTGTAAGGTGGATAGTACCTGGTGCACCTGTACAGTCTCAGACTCCTAGCTTTACCCCTCTTGGAAAAATAAAATTTTCATGGGGTATTTTTCTTCTAGGAAAATAGGCTGGAAATGCATAGAGTTAGCTAAAAACAGTGAACGGTCATACAGAAAGAAGAAGTTATGCCACAGGGAGGATTGTAGTACCCTTTTGTAGGGTGGGGTGGGTAGCACCCAGTGTACCTACACAGTTTCAGCCTTCTAGCTATACCCCTCGTGGAGTAAATTCACTTTTCAATGGGTATTTTTCAATGTATATACAATAGGTTGGAAATGCATAGAGAAAGCTAAAAAGAGTGAATGATCCTACAGAAAGCACAAATTATGCCACAGCCAGGATTGTGGTACTCTTTTCTAGGGTGGATAGTATCCAGTGCACTTGCACAGTTTCAGCCTCCTAGCTTTACTCCTGGGTCTATATTAGAACACTGAAGTTTCAAAACTTCAAATGTTCTAATATTGACCCCTATTCAGCAAAAGCTGAAAACATCGACCATACAGAACAGTGAATTTTTTTCCTAGTGAAAAAAATTCACTGTTCCAATACACAAACACACAACACAAGCACACCAAACAAACAGCAATCCACACACATACACCTAAAATCTTACACCTAACCCTACACTAAACTATACACACACCACTAACTATCCACTTACCTTAATCCAAACCCTAACCCTAAGGTCCATTACTATCGCACACTCACCTCACCTGCACCATAACCCTAACTCACCTACCCCACCCTAATCCTCACGTCCACATAATCGCACACATACCTAACCCACGCCCTAATGCTAACTCACCTAACCCACCCTAACCCTCATGTCCACACAATCGCACACATACCTAACCCACACCCTTACTCTAACTAACCTAACCCACACTCAGTCGCACACTTACCTGAATCCGATCCGTAACTTTCCACCGCAGCACTGAAAATACCAATGCAACAGAAATGGACAACCAAATTCTTTCCCTAGAAAAAAATTTGGTTGTCTGTTGCTTCGATATTTTCAGCTTTCGCTGAATAAGGGTCGATATTAGAACATTTGAAGTTTTGAAACTTCGATGTTCTAATATAGACCCTTACTCCTCATGGAGAAAATACAGCTCTCAAGTAGTATTTTTTCTCTATGTTGAATAGGCTGGATATGCATAGAGAAAGCTAAAAACAGAGAATGGTCATACAGAAAGAAGAATTTATGCCACAGTGAGGATTGTGGTACCCTTTTGTAGGGTGGATAGTACCCAGTACACCTGCACAGTCTTAGACGTCTAGCTTTACCCTTCTTGGAAATAATATACTTTTCATGGGGTATTTTTCCTCTATACAAAATAGGCTGGAAATGCATAGAGAAAGCTAAAAAAATAAATGATCATACAGAAAGAAGAAGTTATGTCACAGGAAGGATTGTGGTACTCTTTCATAGGGTGGATAGTACCCCGGTGCACCTGCACAGTTTCAGGCTCTTAGCTATACCCTCATGGAGTAAATCCAGTGTTTTGGGTTATTTTTCTATGTTTACAGAGTAGCTGGAAATGCATAGAGAAAGCTAAAAACAGAGAATGGTCATAGAGAAAGAAGAATTTATGCCACAGTGAGGACTGTGGTACCCTTTTGTAGGGTGGATAGTAGCCAGTGCACCTCCACAATTTCAGTCTTCTAGCTATACTCCTCGTGGAATAATTTCACTTTTCAATGGGTATTTTTTTCTATGTATACAGAATAGGCTGGAAATGCATAGGGAAAGCTAAAAAGATTGAGCGGTCATACAGAAAGAACAAGTTATGCCACAGCCAGGATTGTGATACAGTTTTGTAAGGTGGATAGTACCCAGTGCACCTGTACAGTCTCAGACTCCTAGCGTTACCCCTCTTGGAAAAAATAAAATTTTCATGGGGTATTTTTCCTCTATATAAAATAGGCTGTAAATGCATAGAGAAAGCTAAAAACATAAATGGTCATACAGAAAGAAGATGTTTTAGCACAGTGAGGGTTGTGTTGCCATTTTGTAGGGTTGATAGTACCCACTGCACCTTCACAGTTTTAGCCTCCTAGCTATACCCATCATTGAGTAAATCCAGTTTTATGGGATATTTTTCTATGTAAAAACAAAAAATACAAAAGAAAAAGTAGCTCAAAAGAAGAAAGCCAAACAGGGCAGCTAAAATCCCCACTGAAGTTTCAGAATGCTTATTCAAGCCAAAAATGTCGACCCAGAAATAGTCCAAGTGCAAAACACAGCTTTATTAAATCCACATAAAACAGATAAGCGTTTTCGCCCCAGAACACTAGAACTTCATCAGATACAATAAAATTGTAAAGTCCCCCTTATAAAGACATTTGGAAGGCATCATAATCATAAAATGAAAGAAGACACACCCCCTTAAAGACATAACATTAAAATGCAGTAAAACAGTTGTGTGAAATAAATATGCTATATAAAATTGCTTGTTCACTATTAAGACAGAATATCAATATGTAAAAATGTATAAATTATAGTATTAAAAAGTGTTTATCAAAAAATAATTTTTAAAAGATATAATACCATGTAATTTATCTGTCTAATGCTTTGAACTTTAAAAGGGAGCTGATTGAAATATTTTCATTTAATCCTGGCCAGTTACCTGCACCAAAGTGTAACTGCCAGTAAAGCTCTCTCTTTTCTAAGAGTATGGACCAGGCTCCACTTCTAATGTCTGTCCTTATACTGTCTATTACAACAAAAATTAAACATATGTTCTTCATTGTCGAATATGTGTTTGCTCAAAGCATTTGTTAACTTTTTTGTTTTGATCTCATAGAGGTGCTCATAAATGCAATTTTTTAGTTTCCTGTCAGTTTTACCAGTATAAAAACAGCAACATTGGTTACAAACAGCACACTAAATTACCCTTTCAGAGTTACAGCTACATCTATGATGAATTTTAAAATTAATATTGTTGATGTTAAAATTGTCCCCTTCCTTAATGTATTTATAAAAGTGACACATACCACATTTGTTCATATATCCAAGTTTGTGCTTAAGTCCACTTTGTTTTGTTTCAAATACATTTTTTAGGTTCCTACCCTTCTTATAAATTATGGTTGGAACTATATCAATGAAGGGTTTAATAGCTTTATCTTGTCTTAGGATGGACCAGTTCTTATTAAGTATCTGTTTTATTGCAATGCTGTCAGAAGAAAAGACAGTTATTAAGGAAGTCCTGTAGTCACGAATACCTGAAGTAGTGGCTTGAATGATAATGGCATTATTGGTGTTAGGGCTCTGGTGTCCTAAATCATCTCCTAGCAAAGGTAGATAGAAAGCCCTTTATCTTTTATTAACAACTTCAAGTAAAACCTCCATGACAAAAAAAACAGGATATCCTCTTTTCAGAAACATATACTTAAGTGTATCACATTCAGATAAAAAATCTTCTATAATAGACACCATCCATGTATCACACACACATTGTCCCATCACTATAGCCTTCGTCTGTTTCAATGGATGGGAAATTGAATAGTGAAGTAAGGAATTCGAATATGTCTCTTTTCTGAAGATTTTTGATATAAATTTTTTATTTTGATAATCCTTAACAAGGAAAATGTCAAGGAAGGAAATTTCATCTAAATGATGTGTATAAGTAAACTTTAAAAATTCTGTGGTGGAATTAATATAAGTAATAAATTCATTAAATAATAACTCAGGTCCATCTCATAAAATAAATATATCATCCAGATATCAAGTATAGTGTTTGATGTAACCATAGAAACTCGAGGGAAAAAGGAATTTCTTCTCCCACTGTCTCACATTATGCCACAGCCAGGATTGGGGTACCCTTTTGTAAGGTGAATAGTAGGCTGTGCACCTGCACAGTTTCAGAATCCTAGCTTTACCCCTCTTGGTAAAAATACAATTTTTATGGGGTATTTTTCCTCTATATAAAATAGGCTGGAAGTGCATAGAGAAAGCTTAAAACAAACGGTCATACAGAAAGAAGAACTTATGGCACAGCAAGGATTGTGGTACCCTTTTGTAGGGTGGATAGAACCCAGTGCACCTGCACAGTTTCAGCCTCCTTGCTATACCCCTCATGGAGTAAATAAAGTTTTATGGGGTATTTTTCTGTGTATACAGAATAGGCTGGAAATGCATAGAGAAAGCTAAAAACAGTGAACGATTATACAGAAAGAAGACGTTATGCTACAGCAAGAATTGTTGTACCCTTTTTTAGGGTGGATAGTACATGGTGCACCAGCACAGTTTCAGCCTCCTAGCTATACCCCCTTGTGGAGTAAATTCACTTTTTCAATGGGTATTTTTCCATGTATATAGAATAGGCTGGAAATGCATAGATAAAGGTAAAAAGAGTGAATAGTCATACAGAAAGAACAAATTATGCTACAGCCAGGATTACAGTGTCTTTTTGTAGTGTTGATAGTGCCCAGTGTATCTGCAGAGTTTCAGCCTCCTAGCTTTACTCCTTGTGGAGTAAATACAGTTTTCAAGTGGTATTTTTCTCTATGTTGAATAGGCTGGAAATGCATAGAGAAAGCTAAAAAGAGTTAATGGTCACACAGAAAGAAAAATATATGCCACAGCCAGAATTACATTGCCCTTTTGTAGGGTGGATAGTACATGGAGCACCTGCACAATTTCAGCCTCCTAGCTATACCCCTGGTGGAGTAAATCCAGTTTTATGGGATATTTTTCTATGTATACAGAATAGGCTGGAAATTCATAGAGAAAGCTAAAAACAGTGAATGGTCATACAGAAAGAAGAAATTATGCCACAGCGAAGATTATGGTACCATTTTGTAGGGTGGATAGTACCCGGTGTACCTGCACAGTTACAGCCTCCTAGCTATACCCCTCTAAAGTAAATTCACTTTTTCAATGGGAATTTTTCTATGTATATAGAATAGGCTGGAAATGCATAGACAAAACTAAAAAGAGTGAACAGTCATACAGGAAGAACAAATTATGCTGCAGCCAGGATTGCAGTTCCCTTTTGTAGTGTGAATAGTGATAGGTGTACCTGCAGAGTTTTTGCCTCCAAGCTTTACCCCTCGTGGAGAAAATATAGTTTTCAAGTGATATTTTTCTCTTTGTTGAATAGGCTGGAAATACATAGAGAAAGCTAAAAACAGTGAACCGTCATACAGAAATAAGAAGTTATGCCACAGTGAGGATTGTGGTACCCTTTTGTAGGGTGGATGGTACCCGGTGCACCTGCACAGTCTCAGACTCCTAGCTTTACCCCTTTTGGAAAAAAATACAATTTTCATGGGGTATTTTTCCTCTATATAAAATAGGCTGTAAATGCATAGAGAAAGCTAAAAATATAAACTGTCATACAGAAAGAAGAAATTATGGCACAGCGAGGATTCTGGTACCCTATTGTAGGGTGGTTAGCATTGGGTGCACCTGCACAGTTTCAGCTTCATAGCTGTATCCCTCATGGAGTAAATCTATTTTTATGAGGTATTTTTCTATGTATACAGAATAGGCTGGAACTGCATAGAGAAAGCTAAAAAGAGTGAATGGGCATACAGAAAGAAGAAGCAGTTATGCCACAGTGAGAATTGTGGTACCTTTTTATAGGGTGGATAGTACCCGGTGCACCTGCACAGTCTCTGACTCCTAGCTTAACACCGCTTGGAAAAATACAATTTTTATGGGGTATTTTTCCTGTATATAAAATAAAAACAGTGAACGGTTATACAGAAAGAAGACATTATGCTACAGCAAGGATTCTAGTACCCTTTTGTAGGGTGGATAGTACTTGGTGCACCAGCACAGTTTCAGCCTCCTAGCTGTACCCCTGGAGGAGTAAATTCACTTTTCAATTGATGTTTTTCTATGTATATAGAATAGGCTAGAAATGCATAGAGAATGCTAAAAAGAGTGAATGGTCATACAGAAAGAAAAACTTATGCTATAGCCAGGATTGCAGTGCCTTTTTGTAGCTTGGATAGTGCCCGGTGTACCTGCAGAGTTTCAGCCTCCTAGCTTTACTCCTCGTGGAGAAAATACAGTTTTCAATTGGTATTTTTCTCTGTTGAATAGGCTGGAAATGCATAGAGAAAGCTTAAAAGAGTGAATGGTCAGACAGAAAGAACAAATTATGCCACAGACAGGATTACAGTGCCTTTTTGTAGCATTGATTGTACCCAATGTACCTGCAGAATTTCTGCCTCCTAGTTTAACCCCTCGTGGAGAAAATGCAGTTTTCAAGTGGTATTTTTCACTATGTTGAATAGGCTGGGAATGTGTAGAGAAAGCTAAAAACAGTGAATGGTCATACAGAAAGAAAAGTTATTCCACAGTGAGGATTGTGGTACCCTTTTGTAGGGTGGATAGTACCCGTTGCACCTGCACAGTGTCAGACTCCTAGCTTTACCCCTCTTGAAAATAATATAGTTTTCATGGGGTCTTTTTTCATTATATAAAATACGCTGGAAATGCAGAGAGAAAACTAACAAAATAAATGGACATACAGAAAGAAGAAGTTATGGCACAGCAACGATTGTGGTTCCCTTTTGTAGGGTGGATACTACCAGGTGCACCTGCACAGCCTCAGACTCCTAGCTTTACTCATCTTGGAAAAAATACAGTTCTCGTGGGATATTTTTCCCCAATATAAATTAGCCTGGAAATGCCTAGAGAAAGCTAAAAACATAAATGGTTAAGAAATAAGTTACAGCACAGCGAGGATTGTGATAGCTTTTTTAGGGTGGATAGTACCCAGTGGACCCGCATAGTTTCAGCCTCCTAGCTACACCCCTCATGGAGTAAATCCAGTTTTATGGGGTATTTTTCTGTGTAGACAGAAAAGGCTGGAAATGCATGGAGAAAGCTATAAACTGTGTAGGGTCATACAGAAAGGAGAAGTTATGCCACAGGAAGGAATGTGGTACCCTTTGGCAGGGTGGATAGTATCTGGTGCACCTGCACAGTTTCAGCCTCCTAGTTATACCCCTTTTGGAGTAAATTCACTTTTCAATGGGTATTTCTCTATGTATATAGAATAGGCTGGAAATGCATAGAGAAAGCTGAAAACATAAACGGTCATAAGGAAAGAAGAAGTTATGGCACAGCAAGGATTGTAGTACTTTGTTGTAGGGTGGATAGCACCCAGTGGAAAAGAGTGTGCTGAGTTTTCTTGGGGAAGTAGATATAAGAGGTAAAAAGTACAGTTTGCTATGTACAGTGTTTATGAGTTTTGTTGATGTGTAATGGGAAGGCAATAGAGCAAAAATTGTGTGGCAAGATTAGAGAAGCTGTTATGATGAGATTGGTAAGTGGCAGTCAGGGACCTGATGAAGAGTAAGTTATTGGCGTAGGAGGAGGTAGTGATGTTGCATGTATAAGGATTATAAATAGAGTTGTTAGACAGGATAGTAGAAGCACTGTTAGGTAGTAGAATATGTTTGAAAGGAACTGGTGTTAAAGAGGGGATGTGTGGTGTTTAGAGGTTGGAGAATTAGTTTGACAGCTGTGCTTTTATATATATATATATATATATATATATATATATATATATATATATATATATATTTGGGTAGTGTACTTTAAGGGATGGGCGGGGGTTGTTTATTAGTTAAGATTGATTAGGTGGGTTTTCTGATTGGTTGTCCAAAAAAGAGGGTGGAGTTAGTCAAGTATAACTGTAGGAGTAGTGGGGGTTGGGTGGGAGTTGGGGTTAGGGTAGTGGAACAGAGTGGGGTCACCCATGACAGAGATGGGGGAAGCTAAGAAAACAATCATTGAGTTAAGAGAGTGAAATGGAGAAAAGACAAGTATGAAATACTGTTTCTGTAAAATGTAGAAATACTAAACTTATTTAGTATAAAGTGTCTAGGATGAGTTTAATTATACAGCTATGATTAAATAGAGACCTTGCTAGTAAGCAGTAGGTCAATGGTCATAAGAGAAAAATAGGGATCTAACACAAATTAAGCTATTTACAAATATTTGCTAAATCAGCAAGATTTATAAAGTGGATAAATCAGGGCTGTCAGGTAGGGTTGGGGGATTCCTG